>NC_135756.1:36635000-36935000 GCF_041903045.1 Epinephelus lanceolatus | reverse complement strand
ACTATCTGCAATCAGCACATAAATGTATGTCTATATCAACTGTCCTGTCACATCTGATGTCAGATCAAAGGGGACTGGCACTGTTTGGCATGTTTGGCACGCGTAATGGAAACCCAACCTGATTTGATTAACACAGCTGCAAACTAATGAGTTCACATCCCTCTCAGCCAACCACAAACAGCCACAGATAGGGACTATATATTCAGCATCTGTCATCTTAGAAAAGTCAAAAGAAAAGAAACAGTAAGACTGCGAGAGAGAAAGAGAGAGCGCGTGCGCACGAGAGAAACGCAACATTGATTTAAAATTGTGGTGACCTCCTCCCAGGCTACCTTTGCATCATCAGCCCATGGAGGTCTGCTCGCAGTTCCGTATATTCAGACACTGCGAGCTTGGACCTCCCGGGCCAAAACAGCAGTTTCCTCCTTGGAGAAGTTTGGCCGTCTGATGCTGCTGCTCTCTTCTGCCATGGCAAATTGAGTAAACTCTCATTATGCCTCCGCGCGGCGCATTTAAGGGCAAGGAGAGGGGCTCATTTGATTGGTGTGATGTGAATCGACTGTGTAAAACCCACTCCATGCCTTCTCTCCTCCCTCTTTCTGACTTGCGCAGGTAGGAGGGACGGAGGTGGGAAAGAGGAGTAGCTGCGCCAGCGCGCACGGTGTGCCAAACTTGCAAGATCCACCTGGCCACACCCAGTTGGCGAAGCGCAGGTGTGCTGCACCTCCGCCTCGCCCGGTCTGCGAAACTAGAGGCCTTAGTCTGAGATATGTTGTTTGCTGCAGAGCATAGTAATTTATGTGAGTAAATAAACATATTCCTTTTACATTAGCTCCCTATTATGCTCATAAGTTATATGAAACTTCCCCAGGAGCACTGTTAAAATATTTTGGAGGAGGCACTGACTCAGCCCAGGGGCAGTCCACCTCCTCAGGCCCAGCCAAGGCTAATGAATCAGGTGAGGGAAAAACTGTCACCATATATACTGTATTTAATTTCTAGTCAAATTATCTCATTGAGATATACTAATATAAGATATAATCATATGACAAGGGACATGTTTTCATCTTAGGTCCATCTCCATCCTCTGCTCCATCCACTGTGCCCACTGTATCCTCTGTGTCTGCTGCAACCTCAGCTCTACCTGGTAAGTTAACAACAAAACAGCTTTTGTAATTGCTCAGTGTACTGCAGAACATTCTGAGATGAATAATTTTTAATATAAGATACAATCATATGAAAAGGGACATGTTTTTAGACAAATGCATATTATTTCAAAAATTCTCAAGCAATTTTCAGTTGTTCTACTGAACTGGCAGATTGTTTTCTTATTACAAGCTATAGCTGTACTATTTTACTTAGAAAATAAGCAGCATAATTTTCAAGTGTAATATGACATCTAACATGACTAGCTTTTGTTGTTGTTTTTCATCTTAGATCCATCTCCATCCTTTGCTCCACCCACTGTGCCCACTGTCCCCTCTGTGTTGCAGTTTATTTAAAAGAAAAAATAATAAAGCAGATTGTGTTTACAGTAAATGACTGGTTTATTTTGTTACTTTTAGTTGGCCTAGATGACATTCGGTATCCAATCTAGTACTATATCACTTTGAATATTAAGTGTAAATCAACCCCAGGCTGCTCTTTCAGGTTTTGTGTACTGATTCTCTGTGTGGCCAGTAGGGGGAGTTGCTGACTTTGCCAAATATTAATTGAAAGATTTTTTAGCAAGTTTGCAAATCTGTTGTCTGCTTCCATGGCCTTAATCACTGTGGATTACAATCTAACTACATCAAAAAGTTCTCACATCTACTTTTACAAGTGTATTTGTAATGACTGAGTAGAACATGAAATAAGTTATAGTAGGTGTGTGAATGATCAATAATCAGTATTACTGGCAGTAATATAGGGTCCCAAAATCAAATTTTGCTTAGGGCCCCATGGAGGCTTGGGCCGGCCCTGGGTGCTATATAAATAAAGTTGAGTTGAGTTGAGTTGAGTCTAATACAGCAGGACAGAGGACTTAGGTTCAGTTGGTGACTTTTATAAGAATACATTTTTGTCATATTTGCTGTAATTATTGCTATATCCTTACAGTAGTACATGAGACAGATCATCTCGGAAAAACTGTAGCTCTACCTGATGCTCATGGTATTTTTCCACTGCACATGAGTAAAAACAATCCAATCAGAGCTAGGAAGAATCTGTAATGCGGTGTCAATCACTGCTATACAGCCCTCCTCCCATGTGCATGATGTCACTCAGTGTCTCAGCATGTTGCTTGAGGAGGGGTTTTACAAACACAATGGCTGAAAAGCAACTGCCAGCACTGAAAAAATTCACCCATCTCTTCTTTGCCAACAACAGTGTACATGGCAAAGACAAGTAAACAGAAGAAGACTATAAGCAAAAAGCAACCTTTATTATTGTTTGTTATTGTTTATTTGCATATATATAAAAGTAACAAATTATAGATTCAGTACAAATTACTCTATATAGAGAGTGGGTTAGAGAATGTGCAGGTGAGGTCGGAAACCCCAGGAGGGCTTATAAATTGACCCCACCCTGACCTTGTTTAGTCAAGGAAAATGAATAATGTACATCTTATCGGGTAACGAGAGAATAAATAATAAATAAAATAAGGTTAAATAAGAGAAACAAAAATGAAATAGGAAAGAAGAAATATAAAATAAAAATCAAAAAGAACAAAATAATTTAAACAAGATAATTTGTACCACGATCGACTAGTCCTTGTGAACTGTTAAACATAGTGTTTAAATAGTTTCATCAACAATCTCTTTTTAAATATAGACAAGGAGGCAGTGGTGTCTGCAAGATTCTGATGTTCATTCCACAATGTGATCCCTTTATATCTAATAGTGTATTGCCCTCTGCTAGTCCGGCAGTGGGGGAGATGCAGGTGTCCTGCTTGTCTTGTTTGGTATGAGTGTATACTGGAATTCATGCGAAAATATTATTGAAAGTGGTGGGGTAATTCATGACTTTGGTGAATTGTCTTATAAATGAAAATGCAGATTTGCACGATATTAATATCAAATATGGTTATGATCCTCAGTTTAGAAAATAGAGGAGAGGATGGAGCCCTAGTATTTGAATTTGTAGCCACTCTGACAAAACTCTGGAGTAAGTGGAGCTTACAGAGTTTAGTGGGGTTTGTGTTAGCCCAAACAATATTACAGTAGGTTAGATATGGGTATATTAAACTTAACATAAAACAAGCAAACTGGATCTACTGAGGAATGAACTAATCTTTCTGATGATTCCCAGAAACTTGGACACCATTGTTGCCACAAAAAAACTTTGGCCGCTACAATGAAGTAGTTAGACTTGGCTTTTTCTCTAAAAGAGGAACAGAAGACGGCGCTCGAGTCTTTCCTTTGCAAGAAGGACGTTTTTGCTGTTTTGCCGACCGGATACGGCAAGAGTCTAATCTACCAGTTAGCTCCGCTGGTAGCTAAGCGTATACGTCACCCCGTGTATTGTTCTGATTGGTCATAGTGTTATCCAGTTGCATGCAGTGATATTTACAAATGCATGCTTGGTGCCGCCCCTCGAGTTGGGCCATTTTCATTACTCATGGCCAGACCCTAAATCTTCCTAGATTTTGGTCTGGATTTCCAGGCTACCTAGGAAAGTGAACAGAGGATACTTTCTTAATTTCGGTGCCTTCAATGAAGAGCTTTGCTTCATCTACGTTGTATTGTTTCCTGCCTGAAAATAGTATGAAATTGTTTTTTTTTATATATATATATTTAGAGATAGTTTGTTCAGTTTGAGCCATTTAGAATATGCTTGGACCTTTCACTTTTACTTTCTTAGAAGAAGACTGACAAATGGCTTGCTTTTTCTTTTGCGGGTCTTCATCTATTTACTTGTCTTTGCTGTGTATACTGTTGTTGGCAGTGAAGCGTGTGCATGAGCAGTGATTGACACTGTGTTATTGACTACTCCTGACTCTGATTGGTTGTTTACTGGTGTAGTGGATTCTTGCAAATGCCATTAGCAGCACTAGGAAGAGCCAGAGGAACATGATTTTTCACAGACTCTCTGGCTTGTCTACTATTGTTAGGATATAGTGACGGTTTTAACAAATATGACAAAAAGTTATTTGTTAAAAAGTTACCTACTGTAGCTTTGACAGAACAGAGGGTTTTACGGGCAGCGATAACAGATAAAAGAAATTGACCCCAATTGTAGCAGCAACTACCACAGAAACCATTTGGAGTATTTTTCCATGTGCTTATGTGTGTGTTTGTCTGTCTGTGGACACATTTTGTCAACGTGATAATGCGGCAACATGTGCAAGATAGAGTCACAAAACAGATGTGTAGTTGAGATCAAAACACCGTCCACCTCAGAAACAAATATGATGTATAATGGGCCAATAATTAGAATCAATAATGTAGATTACCCCACATATGATTGCAGGCCCAGTTTATTATGCAACTCAGTTAAATACAATATGTAGCAGGGGTCCTTGCTCTGCTCTCTTTCAGTTAAGGGGTTCTTGGCCTGAAAAACAGTGTTGCCAATTCCTCAGTAAGGAAAGTAGTTATTGGCTGTCCTAAGAGACGCTAGAAGTCGCTAAATGACGTCATCACCTAATTTGCATAATGGGCCATGTGCATGTAATTGTAATGGACGCTGTAGGATAGAGGAATAACATAGTGGGAGAGACAAAAAGTGAGTAAAAAACCCTGAATATGTTAATAACTACAAACAAGCTTTCTTCTGTTGACTCTTGTTTTTTATAATGTCACAATTTCACCCCTCCTCCTTTATCTGGGCTTTGGACCAGCAAAAGTGACCCAAAAGAGACTGGACTGGCCTTCTGGCGGGTTTGATTCCCACTCCTTTCTGTATTTATGTGTATAGTTTAGACTGAGACATGATGAGCTAGCCACCTAGGTGTTTAGCTTATGTCAAAGAAAGGCACACACACACATTGGAGGAGGTGAGTAAGTGACTTAGGCTGTGTGAGTCAAATGCAGTGATTTATTTTAGTGCAGTGATTTATTTTAGACAAAGAAAATTTGACATTTAGGCTTTGCACATACATGATTCATTTGCAGTCTGGACGCACAGGGGTGAATATGTCCTGCTATGACTGCAGCTGGGAGGGACTGCTGCATGAGGACTGGGCTGCCTGTGAGTGCTTTGGGACGTGGGAGGGGCCCATTGCAGCACCCGCTGCTCGTTGAGAAGAATAAGAACGATACATGGTTTCACGTCAGAGTCTCCAAAAGTATCCAATAACACCGGAAAAGTCGCTAGATTTGTCAGTAGTTGCTTTTTTGAAAAAGAGTCGCTAGAGGGGAATACTTGCTAAATATAGCGACAAAGTAGTTAAGTTGGCAACAATGTTAAAAAAATATTTAAGACCCCTGGTTTAGGGGTACTACTGTTGTAATGTAATGTTACATTGGGCAATGGTGGACGCAACTGTCAATAAAAGAATAGAAACAACTTTATTAATTCTAAGGCTAGTGTATCTCCCTGGGATTTAAGCTGTTATTATAAGCTGTTATTATTATAACTTTGACAATCGGGCCTGTAACAGCACACTAAGTAGGGTTTGGGGGCTATGACCACTGGTAGATGATGTCACTTTTGTTTAAAAATGCCACATTGTAGTTATATGGGTGATTGTATATTGAATGGTTAGGATAAGTCAGCTTGCGGATGCTAGCAGCTGAGACCTGTGGGTCCATGTCATTGGTTCAACAGCCCATTGGTTCGACATCCCATTAGTCCAACTGTCCGCGATGCTGAACGGCTCGCGGCGGGCGTATGGTGCACCGCGACCGGCTTGAGGTGGAGCAGGCTCACGGCTTCTGTGTTTGTCACTTTCTTTTTCATTTTAACCCACACCATGATCTTTTCCTGAGCCTAACCAAGTGGTTTTTGTGCCTAAACCTAACCAGACCTTAACCACAGGGCATCATGATGATTTCGGAACGGACTTTGGAACAATGAGTTTAATATGGTCAGAACAATGGGATGTCGAACCAATGGGCTGTCGAACCAATGGGCAGTTCCCAGACTTGTTGCCATAGCAAATGAAACATCCAAGTATAGACTCAGGCATAGAGGGAAAGAACATGTTACTTTTTAAATATAAATTAGATACATTTTATTTAACACAAAATGTATGATTTAAGTGGTAAGAATATGCTTTGCTTGAACGACGACAACGTGCTGACGCACAGCGGTAATTTCTGGTGCTGCTGTGATAACGTCTTTGTGCTGCACTAGAGAGCTCATACCAGCTAATTTTCTGATACTTCTCATTTCAGCTGCTAAATATCTACTACGTACGTTTAAACCCACACTAGTTCTGTTTAAGCACTCATGGCTCTCTTCTTATTTCAACAACTTTCCTGCTAATCCCAGCTGTTGTTTACACGCTATTAGCCTTTGTTAGCTAAGTTAGCTAAGCACTTAGCAATGGCTTCTCCGTCTCCTGCTGTCTCTTGCTCAAACCAGATGTTTAGTTATTCCTCTGCCTCCTTTAGTGATAGTGGTACATGTAATAAATGTATTTTATGTGCTGCATTAGAGGCGAGGATTAGTGAATTGGAAGCGTGGCCCCCACACAATGGAAAGTCATTCAGTAGCTACGGTAGTTAGCCATCCCCCTGTAGCGGACATGGAGCCACATAGCATAGCTTTTGCTAGGGGTCCTCTGGTAACCCCCATGCAGCCGGGAGGCTGGGTGACTGTCAGAGAGAAGTGTAGAACTAAGCAGAAGCCCATGGTTCACCACAACCCAATCTCACAGAAATACGTGAAATGACCACGACCTCTTAACACTGCATTCCGTGGTGGCGGCATGTAATGGGTTAAAATGACGTGCCAGTAGGCCTACTACGGAAACAGTGCCAATGTAAAATCAATTAGGATCCCTTGTCCTGGTGGACACACGAATTCCCTGATTCAACAGCGTCACGTCAATGTTGTTTTCCTCAATGATATCTTTAATATTTCTGTATACACACAAAAACACCAAAGTGTCCTTGATAACTCAGCAATATGATAGGTTAATTTTAAGGCCATAAAATAAAATAAATGTATTTTGCCAGCTTTTGATAGCATAGGGCTATAAGAGCATTGGGTAACACTTCATAAGTCAGCCCGCGTTTTAGAGTGTACCTCTTGCCCACTTTCCTGGGAGTTAGTGTATAACTCCCGGGAACTTACATGTACTTTCCCGGGAGTTAGAGCATAATTCCTCCCGGTCACTTACCACATACTTTCCCAGGGGTTAGAGTATCCCTCGTGGTCACTTAGCACATACTTTCCAGGGAGTTAGTGTATAACAGCGCGGTCACTTGGCACATACTTCCCCGGGAGTTAGAGTATCCCTCGCGGTCACTTAGCACATACTTTCCCGGGAGTTAGAGTGTAACTCGTCACTTATATAATTTCCCAAAACTTATGGTTTAATTTCCTTATATGAATCTGTATATGTATGAAGTGCAACAAATGCTTTTGCCCTTTGCTCATGGCAGTTGATTCAGTCACTTTTATGTAGCCTATGTGTCATCAGGCAATTTCACCCGCACTCCAGGGTTTTAATATTTATGTTTTGTTTACATTTCATTGAATGAGTTTGAATATGAATATGTCAAGAAATGGGTCTATATTCTGCAAATTGCCTAATTAATGGAAAGGCTGGAGTACAAAACAAACTTACCTCTCTCAAGTGCACGTCTATGGAAGTCTTGTAGTGCCATCTGAGGACGAAACACAAACAATACAGTTATATAATAATATAGCCTACATATATCTTAAAATACACAATATTGAGTCATGAAAAGTTATAAAATGTTTTTATTATTTAATTACACAGAAACCACATGGTAAGTGCTGTTCTCACATCTACAGCGTACTTTCACCAAAACTTACAGGGAAACTAGGCAGTACTTTCCACCTAAGTATATACTAGCAAAAGAGACTGGGCTGGATTATGAAGTTTGCACTGTTTGCCTGTCCTTTGTCTGAAAGTACTAGGTAATTTCCCCAAAACTTACAGGGAAACTAGGCAGTACTTTCCACCTAAGTATATACCAACAAAAGAGACTGGGCTGGATTATGAAGTTTGCACTGTTTGCCTGTCCTTAGTCTGAAAGTACTAGGTAATTTCCCCAAAACTTACAGGGAAACTAGGCAGTACTTTCCACCTAAGTATATACCAACAAAAGAGACCAGGCTGGATTATGAAGTTTGCACTGTTTGCCTGTCCTTAGTCTGTAGCGTGGCACTCAGATGTTAACCCTTAACAGTTAGTTAAATGCTTCACAAGGTAACAATATTACCAGAAAATAATACAAAGACGAATCAAAGTGTCCCTGACAAAAAATAACAGAGTTCCACTGGTTGTCTTATTCAAGTTCAGTTTTGTTCCTTCTGTTATAAACTGTTCAGTTAGCCTCAGCCACCAGTGTATGGATGTGTGTGTGAATGGGTGAACGTGACTCGCAGTGTAAAAAGTGCTTTGAGTGGTCACTAGATGACTAGAAAGGCGCTATACAAATGCAGGTCCATTTACCATTGCAGGTCCATCTTATCAGCCCTAACCGTAACCCAAGCACTTTAGACCTTCCTGCAAGCCTGTACTAATGTACTAGATTGTCAGTAGTATTGTATTCTCTGAGGATGACTCATTTTAGTAACTATTTACAGCTAAAAAGAAAAAACAAGCAAACAAACAACAACAAAAATCATTTTATACACTGGGCCTTCAAAGTGCTCTCTGAAACTAGACCTGACATGGCTTGTATCCAAAAAATGAAAAAATCAAAACTTTATCATAGAGCTAAATACATCATTGGAAAGGTCTCAACCTGGAGAGTAACACATGTCATTATGAAGATTCTACATGGCTCCTGCTTTAAAATACTGACCTTTGAACCTTGATCTCAGTGCATGTTTGAAGGCTTATAATTCAGCAACAAAAGGGGGTACAAACATGGGACCAACTGTTATAGAGAGCGCTTGACCTCAACTATCATGTGAGTGTAGTCAACAACTGGGGGTGCTGTCAGATATGGGTAAAATATGGTTAAAATTAATTTTCACCCATTTAAAAATTATGAAAATGATTGCACAAATGTGTTTACCATCCGCTTAAAGTCCAGTGTACTCTCAATTCAGTATTTACAACTTCCAAATCGAGACAAAACACTAATATTCTTTAAAAACTACAATTCCCTAGGATCGCGCCATGCAGCATCATACATAGCAGCAACACAGTTATAGTTCTTCTGATTTGCAAAGTAGGGTTCTAAATAGGGTCGTAACAAGATATATCTAATAAATATATCAAATATCTAGTAAAGCCGAACTAGTAAATACACTGCATCTAGATCAACCATGTTAAGAAAAAGTAAGGATGTTGTTTAATTTCAGATATTTTAGCTAGTACTCTAGAAATGGCGTTTTTGGGATGGTAGTTCTTTCGGCTTGTAAAGTAGAGTTATAAAATAGGGTCGTGAAAAGGTAAAGCTAATAAATATATCAAATATCTAGTACCGCCGAACTAGTAAATACACTGCACCTAGATGAACCATGTTAAGAAAAAGTAAAGATGTTGGTTAATTTCAGATATTTTATTTAGTACTGTAGAAATGGCATTTTTGGGATGGTAGTTCTTCCGTTTGTAGAGCTGTCAAATAGGGTCGTAATAAAGTAAATCTACTGAATATATCAAATATCTAGTACAGCCGAACTATCATGTTATTATTATTATTATTATTATTATTATTATTATTTATGAGGGGAAATTATAAAAGAGGAATATATTTGCCGTTTTAATAACATCAGGGGAACAATTTATCCTCTAATAACTATAATCTAACTACCTCATTACATCAAAATGACAGTCAAATGGCGATAAAAATAGCGATAAAATAACGTTTTCTAAACTAGAAAACAACATTAACCACCACCCATTGTGTGACATTGTTGAACCAGGGAATTCGTGTGTCCACCAGGACAAAGGATCCTAATTGACTTTACATTGGCATTATTTCCGTGGTATCGGCAAGTGATTTTAACCCATTACATGCCGCCACCACAGAATGCGGTGTTATGAGGTCGTGGTCATTTCACATTTTTCACACCAGCAACCATACTCAAATGTATCCCTGGGGCCAGAGCGGGTGACACTGAGTCAAATTTAAAACTGCTGGCTAAGGATAAACGTAGATTTAGTGAGATCGTTTTTCACGACAATGTTTATGACACCTGGTTACGCCGATCGGAGGCCACAAAAATTAATGTTGCGTTGGTGTGTGCATATGCAAAAACCATGTCGGACTCCATAGTTTTCTCTGGACCCCTCCCAAATCTGACCAGTGAAGAGATGTTTAGCCGCATGTTATCATTCAATTGCTGGCTGTCCAGGTAGTGTCCAGCAAATGATGTGGGCTTCGTAGATAATTGGCAAACTTTCTGGGGAAAAACCTGATCTGATTGAGAGGCGGCATTCATCCCACTTCGGGATTTTTATCTTAATTCTCAGAGTTTTTTTATCTGGTTTAGTTCTTAAATCAGATAAAGTTATTATTGTAGGTGATTTTAATATTCATGTTGATGTTGATAATGACTCCCTTAATATTGCGTTTATCTCATTATTTGACTCCATTAGCTTCAGTCAGAGTGTACATAAACCACACCCTCAATCTTGTTCTGACCTATGGAATTGAAATTGAAAACTTAATAGTCTTTCCACAGAATCCCTCTTTATCAGACCATTACATAATAACTTTTGATTTCTTACTACTCGATTACACGCCACTTGGCCAAAGCTACTATACTAGATGTTTGTTTGATAGTGCTGTGTCAAAATTTAATAAAATGATTCCATCAACATTAAATTTAATATCATGTTCCACTGTAACAGAGGTTTCTGATACTGACTTTAAACTCTCCCAAACTGATTATCTTGTCGATAGTGCTGCAGGCTCGCTGCGAATGACACTCGACTCTGTAGCACCTCTTAAAAAGAAGTTAACGAAACAAAGAAAGTTAGCTCCTTGGTGCAACTTCCAACTTGAAAATTAAAACAAATATCGCAAAAATTTGAAAGGAATTGCCGTTTAACCAAGCTGGAACAATCTCATTTAGTCTGGGAATACAGTCTTAAATCATATAGGAGGGCCCTTCACAATGCCAGAGCAAACTATTACTCAACATTAGTAGAAGAATATATGAACACCCCCAGGTTTCTCTTCAGTACTGTAGCCAGGCTGACAGAGAGCCACTGCTCTATTCAGCCTTGTATTCCTTTAGCCCTTAGCAGTAATGCTTTTATTAGCTTTTTTTAATGACACAATTCTAACTATTAAAAGCAAAATTCATGATCTCTTGCCCTCAGACAGTACCAATCTGCCTTCAAACGGAGGGAAATGAAACACAGCTGTAGGATCTGATATAAAATTGGATTGCTTTTTTCCTTTTACCCTTCAACAACTGACCGCAATGATTTCTTCATCTAAATCATCAACGTGTCTCTTAGACCCCATTCCAACTAGGCTACTTAGAGAAGTCTTACCTTTAGTTAACACTTCTATATTAGACGTGTTCAATATGTTGTTATAAACAGGCTATGTACCACAGTCTTTTAAGGTAGCTGTAATTAAACTGCCCTGGATCCAGAGGTGTTAGCCAACTACAGGCCCATATCTAACCATCTCTTTCTTTCAAAGATCCTTGCAAAAGTAGTCACAGACCAGCTGTGTGACTTTCTCCACGACAATAATTTATTTGAGGAATTTCAGTCAGGATTTAGAGTGCATCATAGCACAGAGACAGCACTAGTAACTCTCTAGTAAAAATGACAAATTATCTTCTGATTGCTTCTGACAAAGGACTCATCTCTGTACTTGTTTTATTAGATCTTAGTGCCTCATTTGACACAATTGACCATCAAATTCTGCTACAGAGACTGGAACATTTAATCGGCCTTAGAAGTTCTGCACTAAGTTGGTTTAAATCTTATTCATCTGATCAATTTCAGTTTGTTCATTTTCATGACAAATCATCTTTGCATACAAAAGTTTGTTTAGGAGTTCTACAAGGTTCTGTGCTTGGACCAATTCTATTCACTTTATATATGCTTCCCTTAGGTAACATCATTAGAAATCACTCTGTAAACTTCCATTGTTGCGGATGATACACAATTGTATTTATCGATGAAGCCAGAAGAAACTGATCAATTAACTAAACTTCAAAATTGCCTTAAAGACATAAAAACCTGGATGAGCTCCAATTTCCTTATGTTAAATTTTGACAATACTGAAGTTATTGTTCTTGGCCCCAAACAACTCAGAAACTCTCTATCTGAAGATATAGGCCTCTAGTTTCACAGACCGGGCGAGGTGGACCTGCGCTTCGCCAACTGGGTGTGGCCAGGCGGATTTTGCAAGTTTGGCACACCGTGTGTACTGGCCCAGCTACTCCTCTTTCCCACCTTCGTCCCTCCTACCTGCGCAAGTCAGAAAGAGGGAGGAGAGAAGGCATGGAGTGGGTTTTACACACATCACACCAATCAAATGAGCCCCTCTCCTCGCCCTTAAATGCGCCGCGTGAAGGCGTAATGAGAGTTTACTCATTTCGCCATGGCAGAAGAGAGCAGCAGCGTCAGACGGCCAAACTTCTCCCAGGAGAAGTCCAAGCTCACAGTGTCCGAATATATGGAACTGCGAGCACACCTCCACGGGCCTATGATGCAAAGGTAGCCTGGGAGGAGGTCACCACAATCGGAAATCAATGTTGCGTTTCTCTCGTGCGCACGCGCTCTCTCTTTCTCTCTCGCAGTCTCACTCTGTTTCTTTTCTTTTGACTTTTCTAAGATGACAGATGCTGAATATATAGTCCCTATCTGATGCTGTGGCTGTTTGTGGTTGGCTGAGAGAGATGTGAACTCATTAGTTTGCAGCTGTGTTAATCAAGTCAGGTTGGGTTTCCATTACGTGTGCCAAACGGTGCCAATCCCCTTTGATCTGACATCAGATGTGAGGAGGCAGACACCATCTCCACATTTAAGACTAGAATTAAGACTTTCCTTTCTGATGAAGCTTATAGTTAGGGCTGGCTCAGGCTTGCCGAGAAAAGCAAGAGGGTCATTGGATAAATGCGACAAAATCGTCACTTCCAGGGAGGCTCACCTTCCCTGGGACCTAATGGAGCGGTAGGCGAGAGAGGACGCTCGGTGTATGCATGATGATAGGAGGAATTGTCTAAAAGGCTGAATGCCAGTGGAGTCTTCTGACAGAGTGCTGTCCGGAGTTCCTTATTTCCATAAGCGATATAGCTTATTTTCACCGTTTGTACAGTACACACACAACACACACTGTAAATAAAGATATAAACGTTGTGTTATTGAGTTTATACCCTGTTAAATGGAGCGGAGGGCAGAATTCATATATAAATAAATGTGTGCTTCAGTAATATTTGAGAATGTTCAGAGAATGTTGCTATATAGCACTGTTTGTTACCTGGGCCAGAGTTAAGGTGCTGCTCCTTTCAGGGAAACTTATTTTGAGAGAAAATCAGTTCTGGTGTTCAAACCCATCTGAAAATCTTTGAGGTGTGTTTTGCCGTGGTTCTATGGCACGAGTGTGCTTGAAAAACTGCTTCAATTAAATGTTCCTTTCATAAGTTACTGCCTTGCCACAATATGACAAATTTTATGATGTAAACTTAAAGCCACTACAAGGAACTTTTAACTGGATATGCAAAAGTCTCTTGTTTCTGCTGATGTCTCTGCGTGACCTACAACAGCAAATGAGACCATCACTGTGAAGATAAACTATTTCTATATAGTTGTATATCCATACTTTTAGGAAACTGTCTCCGGGTCCGCCCCAGGTCGCTTCCAGGACGAAACGATTTACGGCACTCAGACGGCACACATCATCTTACCTAGCTGCTTACATTTATAGTGACTCTTATAAATAGTCGCTATTCCTCCTCCTCGACCCGACGTCCGCGGGGAGTTAAAATAGCAGCAATCATCAGGTAAAAGTTCTGTGAAAACACTTGACTCACCAACAGTCAGCCACGTCTCAGTCACACAGAGAAAATCCAATCCTCAGGAAGTCAGGAAATCCTTCAGGAATAAACGTTTTGTTCGCTAGCGATCTAGCATTTATCAGCCCAATCCTAGCAGGAGCCGGCGGGTCCATGGCATTAGCTGTCCGGGGAGCCACACACAGAGGCTGCAGGTTGCGCAGATTCACCCCGCGCCAGCGGTGACAAGGAGAGCAGGGGCCGCGGGGCCAGAACACCTCATCCGGGCCGACGACAGGTACCAGCCAGGCATCTACAGGGGGCAAAGTTTTCCCGTCTTGTTGTTTCATTCATCCCCAAAAACACACACATGCGCGAGCCAGGTAAGCATCTTTACAACAATACGCGCTAGAGCTCATGGGAAATGTAGGCTTCATTCTGGCAAAACACTACCGCTTTTGTCCACAGGGTCGCCAATATCAACTCAAAATGAAAGTTCCTTGTAGGGGCTTTAAAGTGAGCTTCCCCTGTTTGAAAGACCAGCAGCTGCCACTGACCCAAACACACAAATTCCACCTAACAAACTATATACAACCTTGGTATGTGTGTGTGTGTGTGTGTGTGTGTGTGTGTGTGTGTGTGTGAGTGAGTGAGTGAGAGAAAGAGAGAAAGAGAGAAAAGGCGTGTGTGGTGATCAAAGGGTCATTTGGCCTACAAAACAAAATGGCTGATAACGGAGAACTACAAGATGGCTGAATCAAAGCTGGCTTCAGATCGGGGGAGGTCTTGTCTGACCATGTGGTCAGGACAAAGACAAAGGAAAAGAAGCGGGAACTTTGAGTTGCCTCTTTGGGTGTAGCTCTGTTGAAAGCCTAGTTGTTAATGAGTCTATTTGTGTTGCAAACGGTCTGGATTAGTGCAGATTGTTTAGTTGTGTGCAAGAATCTGTCTGTGAACAGCATTAGCAAACTAAACACTTAGCTTTGGCGAAGCCAACTAACCAATGACCTAACTGCAAACAATCACAACAATAACTCAATGACAGCATTAAATCACATACAACAAGTTAAACAGTCTTGCTTAGCCTGTACAGCTGTGATAAAGCTATGCCCAGTTGTTACGTTACCGATCCTTGAATGGATGGAAGAAAGAGTCACTTGGTGGTGTGCTGCTTTTGATAGTTGGCAGAAGAAGGCTGGAAAGAGCTGTGGTTCCAGATGCAGTTTTCTTGTGTCCTTGTTCCAAAGGTGAAACTCCGAGGAAGCTGGTTGCTCAGGGCTCTGTGTACTAACTCACTTGGTTCTCCTTGTTGCTAGAAAGCTAGTTGCAAACCTTGTGCTTGCAACTTTAACTTCTCTGGTTAAGGTTTAGAGAGTCTGTGATCAGTTGCCCTCCCTTTAGTGGTTTTGGGCAATGGCCTCTGAGTTGGTCAGAGATGGTGTGAGCTGCTCAGAATCTCACAAGCAAGAGAGCATCTGGGCTGGTCCAGGCCCAGCCGAAAAGAGAAAAAACTCTGAGAGAATGCAGGACTTATCTTAGAGTTTGTTACAGTGAGATCACGGAGGGGCATGTCACTGTAACAGTACTGTCCAATCAAGTTTGATGACTGGTCTCACTGGGAGGTGTGAGGTGACACCCTGTGGAGATGAGTGTCAAATAGCTGTCTTTGATATGAAGAACAAAGAGCATGCAGAGAAGAAAAGCCTTCACATGTCCAGTTTAGATTTTAGCAAATGACAAATCATCTGTGGTCATGCGAATCCCAACAAGAGTAAATGTCAGGATTTGTCCAAGCCTTTGTTGTGTGCCCTTGTGTTATGTGTTTGTGTTGTCTTGTTCTCCCTGTCTGTCATCCCCAGGGCTGGGCGGGGCCACCATTCTCCTGCTCTCACTCTCCTGCGCACCTGCAAAGCATCAGCCTGATTACTTCTCATCTCCACTTCATGCAGTATAAAACCCGGCTTCATGTTCCACTCTCCGGCAGTTCGTTGTTTCAACCTTAGTGGTAACACTCTTGGCCTCGTATTTCAATGCTCTGTGCTGCTCTTCTGGTTTTTGGATCTTTGACTGGTTTCGGATTATGCTTGTTTTTGGATTGTGTGTTGGATACTGTTGCCTCAAACTAACTTTGTATATATTTTTGTTTCCAAGCCCTGCCACCTGCCTGCCCCCAGCCTTGCTTCGCCCAGCCCCATTGTGTTGTCTTCCCTCACCTGGACTCCGTCATCTGCCCTGGATCCCCGTTGGTGTCGTTCTTTTTGTCACTACATGGCGCATTTCAGAGCACACACTTTTTTGTAAATAAAGCATTTTTTTCACTGATTTGCATTGTGGGTCCCATCTCATTCGTTCAGGTCTTGGCCTAAACATGGACAAACATGGACCCCGCAGATACAGTTCACCAGGCACTGGCTAATCAGGGAGCACAAATTGGACAATTAGATGAAGTTTCACATGCACTTTTTGACAGCAACCAAGCTATGTGAGCTTCTATTATTGAAATGTCTGAACAGTTGTCTAATTTAGCATTCATGGTACATGACCGACTGCCCAGTGGAGCTCCCAACGCTGATCCTCTGGAGCCATCATCCAGAGACTCTCGTAAATGACCCAGTGAAGTGGTTTGATGGGGATCTTGATAAATGTTGATTTTTGCTGCAGTGTAAACTAATGAAATGACCAGGCAGGACAACGTTAGGCTGTTGCTTCACTGACCTCATGCAGCAGAATCTTTACTTGCAAATTTTTATGCCTCAGACAGCCAACCAATTATTCTTTTAACAACATTAACAATATGAAAATATCTGTTGGAGTGTCATTTTCTTTAAACAACTATAATAACAAAACAACAACAAATACAATCAATCTCTTAAAAGTTGTCTTACACATAAGTATTAACAGACATCAGTGTGCAAAATAATTATATTTGTTGAAGTGAATTGCACATATGGGTATTCAACTTAACGTGCAATATGATTTTGATTTTGATATGATTTTTTGATGATCAGAGCTCTTGAGTTCACAACCCCAAACAAGTAAGGAGCAGATACACACAGCGTCAATGAAACGCTATGCTAGCCGGACCAGTGGGTCTAACATTACAATCCAGAGGCACAAAACTAACTAAAATATTAAAGCTGCAAGCAGTGTTGGGCGGGACCCCAACTTAGACACCTCTCCACTCTAGCTCACAGCCAACAATTTCTCCACATTTGCTCATGTTAATTTCAGAGGCACTAGCTCACTTCCTGTTGGATTTAGGTTAGGGGTGTCAGTGTGTGATTTGTAGGTGTTGATGAGACGAACAAGCCAGTTTTGGTTTAATGTTTCTACGACATTCCTATGGGCCGCAGTGGCCGTTTTTGTGTGTCTAGGTGGCGCTAGAGAGCCCATTTTGGCACTTTTGGAGTAAATTTTTTCATTGTATCAAATTTTTGCCAGTCCTGACATTTTGGTGAGTTTTTGAGCATGTTTAGGGGGTCAAATTTTGTTTTTTTGCACACCAATGGGGCCCCATGTCATGCAGTAGGTGCCCTTTTTTCCTTTTCCCCCTTGCCCTTCAAACATCCTGAGTCAATCACTGAGAGGGAGAGACAAGCTGTGAGAGCAGGCAGATTGAGATAGCTTTAAAATGTGTCAAACTCCTCCCTTTAATTGCCAAACCATGGGTCCAATCATCAATCTGATCATACCAGCAGAGAGATACACTCGTCCCAAACGCAGACATATAGTTTTTATGTTTGTGGAGTCAAAAATGCGATCTTGGTCGCAAGTTTAAGATGTCTAGCTCACAGCTGACAATTTCTCCACATTTGCTCATGTTACTTTCAGAGGCACTAGCTCATTTCCTGTTGGAATTTGGTCAGGGGTGTCAGCACGTGATTTGTAGGTCTCGATGAGACGAACAAGCCAGTTTTGGTTTGGTCTTTCTACGACATTCCTATGGGCCGCAGCGGCCAGTTTAGTGTGCCTACATGGCTAGGTGGTGCTAGAGAGGCCATTTTGGCACTTCAGGGGTTAATTTCTTCATTGTATCAAACTTTTCACCAGTCTTGACAATTTTGGTGAGTTTTTGAGCATGTTTAGGGGGTCAAATTCCAGCTCAAAGAGGCAGCAGGAGAAAGACTAAAGAAAGAATAATTAAAGCTGCTGTTTCAGCCTCCAGCTCACGTAGACAGTTTTAGACAAAAGTTGTATACGATTTTAGACCCCTCTGCACTCTAGCTCACAGCTGACAATTTCTCCAAATTTGCTCATGTTACTTTCAGAGGTAGAATCTGAGCATAACAGCAGAGAAATACACTTGTCCCAAACGCAGACATATAGGTTGCATGTTTGTGCAGTTAAAAATGTGATCTTGGAGGCAAGTTTAAGATGGCTAGCTCACAACTGACAATTTCTCCACATTTGCTCATGTTACTTCCAGAGGCACTAGCTCATTTCCTGTTGGAATTAGGTCAGGGGTGTCAGGGGTGTGCGTGATTTGTAGGTCTCGATGAGACGAACAAGCCAGGTTTGGTTTGGTCTTTCTACGACATTCCTACAGGCCGCAGCGGCCAGTTTAGTGTGCCTACGTGGCTAGATGGTGCTAGAGAGGCCATTTTGGCACTTTAGGGGTTAATTTTTTCATTTTATCAAATTTTTACGCCAGTCCTGACATGTATGCCAATTTTGGCTGTTGTTAGGGACCTCTGCCTTTGGCTGAGGTCCCTAACAACTCTGAACTTAGTCACAGACCCCTAGAAATACATTCAAATATTCTTATGATTCATTTTCATGTGTTATTCACGCTCATGTTTTTTTTCCCAGTTAAAGCTTTTTTTTTGGGGAGTTTTTCCTTATCCGCTGCGAGGGTCATAAGGACAGAGGGATGTCGTATGCTGTAAAGCCCTGTGAGGCAAATTGTGATTTGTGATATTGGGCTTTATAAATAAAATTGATTGACTGATTGATTAAACATGACACTAACCTGATACGAAGGATAAAATGAGCAGACAGGACAACGTTAGGCTGTTGCTACATTGACCTCTCATGGCAGAATGATGGGAGAGCCAACAAGAGCAAAAAAATGGAGTTTCAGACAGCTGCCCGATGCCCTGCTGCCACCTACTGACGGTTTTGGGTATTGCCCCAAAGGAAAAGTCCATAAAGACTGAATAAAAGTCTCTTAAGACTTAAAAAGAAATACCAGCAAGAGCTGGAATAATTATACAGTAACTATTGACCCTTATGGTAGGTAATAACATGAATAACATTGTGACCACATCTTTTGGATGTCACAGAGACATCTAAAATTTGTTATGTGCTGGGATTGCTGAGGGGCAGAGCTCTGGCTTGGGCAGAAGCGGTAAGTTCACAGACTGATTTTTGTAATTTACATTTTTCTATCTTTGAGAATTTAAAGACTGTCTACCATCAGCCTAACTATGGAAGCAGTGCTTCAGAACGGCTGCTTCGGCTCGGAACTCTTAGTGCTAATGCTAAATGGAACGATGCTGCTCTATGTGCAGTATTCGTTCAGGGACTTTCAGAGCATTTAAAAGATGAGTTAGCAGCCAGAGACGAACCCTCAGAGTTAATCTCCCTTGTTTCTTCAGCCATCCGTTTAGATAACCGACTGCGAGAGAAGTTATCCCCAGCAGTTAATTCAGCCCGGGCTACTAGAGCCAGTATTTGGAATATGCCAGCGGACCCTGTGCCTCATGGTTCTGCTGCTGTTCACCTTGATCCTGGGTCGACAAATGAGGAGCCGATGGAACTGAGTTGTGCCAAGTTGTCTCCAGAGGAACGTCATTGCCAGTTAAAGGCGGGTGAGTGTCTGTACTGCGGAACGTCCGGTCATCTGGTCGCCACCTACCCTGTTCGGTCAAAAGAGAGCGCTTGTCAGTAGGTTTGGAGGTACTGACAAGCCCGTTCCCAGTCCCCGACTCCAAACTCTGTACAATCACGTCTCCTGGTTGCCAGCTCAGTGACTTTTGGACAGACTGTGCTTCCTTTCCGGTCTCTAATTGACTCTGCTGAGGATAATCTTCTGGACACTGAAGTAGCTTAACAGCTGGGGTGCTAGCTGAGCACACTAGCTAAACCCATTCTAACGGTGGCATAACGTGTAACAGTAATGTGTTCACACAAATAACCAATCCAATCCAATTCACTTTATTTATATAGCACGATTTTAACAAACACAAAGTTTCCAAAGTGCTGCACAACAAGATAAAAACACAATAATAGAAGCACAATAAAACAATGAAGTGAACAACAGGACAAAAGTAATAAAATAAGATAAAATAAAATAAAATAAAATAAATCAAATCAAATAAAATGCACTGCCCGCACAAGATAAAAAATATGCACATACACATAAAATCATAAAATCAACACGCTACATGGTGTCAAAAGCCAAAGAAAAGAGGTGGGTTTTAAGGAGAGGTTTAAAATGAGACAGTGAGGAGGCCTGTCTAATGTGCAGTGGCAATTCATTCCACAGTTTTGGAGCTGCAACGGCAAATGCTCGCTCCCCTCTGAGCTTAAGCCTAGTTTTAGGCACTGTCAGGAGCAGCTGGTCAGCTGACCTGACAGAGCGGCTGGGAGTGTAGGGGTGCAGCAGCTCAGAGAGGTAGGGTGGGGCAAGGCCATTCAAGGCTTTAAAAGCAAATAAAAGAATTTTAAAATGAATCCTAAAATGGACGGGCAGCCAGTGGAGTGAAGCTAAAATAGGTGAAATGTGCTCAGACTTGCTTGTGCCAATTAAAAGACGTGCAGCAGCATTTTGTACCAGTTGAAGACGAGCAATGGAGGACCCACTAACCCCCATATAAAGTGCATTACAATAATCCAGCCGAGTGGTCACAAAGGCCTGGATTACCATTTCAAAGTGCCGTCTCTGAAGGACTGGTTTAATTTTTGCCAGCTGCTCAACTGGAAAAAGCTTGACTTCACCACAGCTTTAATTTGGCTGTCAAATTTAAGGTCTGCGTCCACTTTTACCCCCAGATTGTTCACAATTGGCTTGTGATACTGTGCCAAAGAACCCAGATCAATTAGGGGGGTCACAGAAGAGCCACTAAAGACCATGACTTCTGTCTTTTTTTCATTAAAATTCAGAAAATTTAAAGACATCCAGGCTTTAATGTCATGTAAACACTTTAGCAGTGGCTTAACACACTTTTTAAGGGGGACATAGATCTGACCGCCAATCAGAGGTCATTAAAATTAATATTGCCTCGGTGTGTGAATATGCAAAAACGATGTCGGACTCCGTAGTTTTCTCTGGGCCCCTCCCAAATCTGACCACTGATGACATGTTTAGCCGCATGTCATCATTTAATCGCTGGCTGTCCAGGTGGTGTCCAGCAAACGATGTGGGTTTCGTTAATAATTGACAAACTTTCTGGGGAAAACCTGGTCTTATTAGGAGAGATGGCATTCATCCCACTTTGGATGGAGCTGCTCTCATTTCTAGGAACTTGGCAAATTTTATTAGTAATTTAAATCCCTGACAACCCAGAGTTGAGATCAGGACTCAGAGACGCAGTCCTATACGCCTCTCTGAGCTTCTAGTTCAGTTACCCAGCCATAGTTTTCATAGTTTTATACAAACGGTGTCTGTCCCCCGACTACCTAAATTATTTAAATCTAAAATTAAACAAAGAGGAGTTGTGCATAACAACCTCATAAAAATTAAAAATTCTTCTGTAACAGAAAGACAAAACAGGAGAATTAAATGCGGACTGTTAAATATCAGGTCTCTATCATCTAAAGCAGTGTTAGTAAACAAATTAATATCAGATAATCATATTGATTTACTCAGTCTCACTGAAACCTGGCTGTGTCAAGATGAATATGTTAGTCTAAATGAATCCACTCCTCCCAGTCATAATAATACCCACATTCCTCAAGGCAGCGGCCGAGGAGGGGGAGTTGCAGCCATTTTTAACTCTAGTGTGTTAATCAGCCCTAAACCTAAATTAGATTATAATTCATTTGAAAGCCTCATTCTTAGTCTTTTACATCCGACCTGGAAAACCTCGCAGCCACTTTTATTTGTTATAGTGTACCGTGCTCCTTGCCCGTATTCTGAATTTGTGTCTGAATTCTAGTAACAGTTACTATACTAGATGTTTATCAGATAGTGCTGTCGCAAAATTTAAGGAAATGATTACTCGGTCCTTAAATTCAATACCAAGTCCTTCAGTAACAGAGGTTTCCCGTACCAACTTTAACCTCTCCCGAATTGATCATTTTGTTGATAGTGCCATAGGCTCGCTGCGAACAACACTCGACTCTGTAGCTCCTCTTAAAAAGAAGTTAACAAAGCAAAGAAAGGTCGCTCCTTGGTATAACTCTCAAACCCGTAGGTTAAAACAAATCTCGCAAAAGTTTGAAAGGAATTGACGATTAACCAAACTGGAAGAATCTCGTTTAATCTGGGCAGACAGTCTCAAAACTTATAAGAGGGGCCTCCGCAAAGCCAGAGCAAACTATTACTCAGCTTTAATAGAAGAAAACAAGAATAACCCCAGGTTTCTTTTCAGCACTGTAGCCAGGGTGACTGAGAGTCAAAGCTCTATTGAGCCTTGTATTCCTTTAGCCCTTAGCAGTAATGATTTTATGAGCTTTTTTAATGACAAAATTCTAAATATTAGAGGCAAAATTCATGACCTCCTGTCCTCAGATAGTACCTGTCTAACCTCAAACACAGCTGTAAGACCTAATATATATTTAGATTGCTTCTCCCCAATTTCTCTTCAAGAATTGACCGCAGTGATTTCTTCATCTAAATCATCAACGTGTCTCTTAGACCCCATCCCAACTAGGCTACTTAAGAAGGTCTTACCTTTAGTTAACACTCATATATTAGATATGATCAATATATCCTCATTAACAGGCTATGTACCACAGTCTTTTAAGGTAGCTGTAATTAAACCTCTACTAATAAAGCCCACCCTGGATCCAGAGGTGTTAGCCAACTATAGACCAATATCTAATCTTCCCTTTATGTCAAAGATCCTTGAGAAAGTAGTCGCAGACCAGCTGTGTGATTTTCTCCATGATAATAATTTATTTGAGGAATTTCAGTCAGGATTTAGAGTGCATCATAGCACTGAGACAGCACTAGTTAAAATTACAAATGACCTTCTGATTGCTTCAGACAAAGGACTCATCTCTGTACTTGTTTTATCAGATCTTAGTGCGGCGTTTGACACTATTGACCATCAAATTCTACTGCAGAGACTGGATCACTTAATTGGCCTAAAAGGTTCTGCACTAAGCTGGTTTAAATCTTATTTATCTGATCGTTTTCAGTTTGTTGACATTCATAATGAATCATCCTTACATACTAAAGTTTGTTTTGGAGTTCCGCAAGGTTCTGTGCTCGGACCAATCCTATTTATTCTATATATACTTCCTTTAGGCAACATCATTAGAAATCACTCTATAAATTTCCATTGTTATGCGGATGATACACAGTTGTATTTATCGATGAAGCCAGAAGAAAGTAATCAATTAACTAAACTCCATAACTGCCTTAAAGACATAAAAACCTGGATGAGCACCAATTTCCTGATGTTAAATTCAGACAAAACTGAAGTTAATTGTTCTTGGCCCCAAACAACTCAGAGACTCTTTATCTGATGACATAGTTTCTCTAGATGGCATTGCTCTGGCCTCTACCACTACTGTAAGAAACCTCGGAGTAACATTTGATCAAGATTTGTCTTTTAACTCTCATTTAAAACAAACCTCACGGACTGCATTTTTTCATCTGCGTAATATTGCGAAAATTAGGCCTATCCTGACCCGAAAAGATGCAGAAAAATTGGTCCACACTTTTGTTACCTCTAGGCTGGATTACTGTAACTCTCTATTATCAGGTAGCTCTAGTAAGTCCTTAAAAACTCTCCAGCTAATTCAGAATGCAGCAGCACGTGTACTAACAGGAACTAAGAAACAAGATCATATTTCTCCTGTTTTAGCTTCTCTGCACTGGCTCCCTGTAAAATCCAGAATTGAATTTAAAATTCTACTGTTAACTTATAAAGCTCTAAATGGTCAAGCTCCGTCATATCTTAGAGAGCTCATAGTGCCATATTATCCCACCAGAACACTGCGCTCTGAGAACGCAGGGTTACTCGTGGTCCCTAAAGTCTCCAAAAGTAGATCAGGAGCCAGAGCCTTCAGCTATCAGGCTCCTCTCCTGTGGAATCATCTTCCTGTTTCGGTCCGGGAGGCAGACACCGTCTCCACATTTAAGACTAGACTTAAGACTTTCCTCTCTGATAAAGCTTATAGTTAGGGCTGGCTCAGGCTTGCCCTGTACCAGCCCCTAGTTAGGCTGACTTAGGCCTAGTCTGCCCCTATAATACACCGGGCACCTTCTCTCTCTCTCTCTCTCTCTCCCTCTCTCCCCCTCTCTCTCTCCCTCTCTCCCTCTCTCTCTCTCTCTCTGAGTGTGTGCTGAGAGTGACAGGGTGAGTGCTTTGGAGAGCGTTTGTGATCGTGTGTAAGTTTGTTCAAACCCTTTTTGCTTTCTCTCTTCCACTGACTTTTAGCGGATGTTTTGGTGTAAACTTTCTCTGTCATCAGAGTTGGTTTGAGTCTTCCTTTGTGAAGTTTTTGTTGTTTGTTTGGCGGCTGCCACCGCCGCCATTCAGCTCTGCATGGCGGTGCGTGGTGTCTCCGGGTTGGAGAAGCTGACTCGCCGTCATGCTGTCAAACTTTCTCCGGGTGCTGGTGTTTCAGTAGAGGAGTGTAGTTTGGCTGTGGGTGCCGTTGTTGGCTATGGCAGTGTTAAATCTGCCTCTCGTATGAATAGCGCTGTTGTTATTTTTGTTGACAGCATTGAAAAAGCTCATCAGCTGATTGAGAGTGGAGTTGTGATCCAGGGATCACTGACTCCGGTTTTTTCTTTGGTTAACCCCGCTAAAAAAGTTGTTATTTCAAATGTGCCCCCTTTTCTGAGGAATGAAATGATAGCGAAGGAGTTAGCCCGGCATGGGCAGCTAGTGTCCCCGATAAAAATGATCCCCCTCGGGTGTAAGTCACCACACCTGAAGCACGTCATGTCTTTCAGAAGACAAGTCTTTATGATTCTGAAAGACAATGAGCAGCTGAATTTAGCTTTCGTTTTTCGTATCGATGACTTTGATTATACTGTTCATGTCACGTCTGATGCTCTGAAATGTTTTGGTTGTGGGGCAGAAGGACACTTGGTCTGCTCGTGCCCGGAGAAAATGAATCACCGTCAGGGCGCTGCGTCAGCGGCGGAGCCGGCTGGCACAGCGGACGCGCAGGACGCAGGACGCACTGACGCACAGAGGGCTGCATACACTGATACTCACGGGGCCACACAGAAAACACAGAAGGAGACAGAAAACATGCAGGATAAAACACAGAAAACACAGAAGGACACAGAAAACAAAATACAAGACACGCAAAACACACAAAATGACAGCTCACATAATGCTGATGCACAGAACAACATCCAGATGAACACAGACAGCGGTGAAAGTGGGGCAGGAAATGATGAAAATGATTCCAATGATGAAATGTTTGATGATGCTGATGATGTTCAGAGTCAGCAGGATAGAAAAGAACAGACTGGTCACACTGCAACCAGAGTGGCTGAGTCTGTTCTAGATGAAGAATCTGTGTTGGATGATGAGCTGCTGAAACTTGCTGTTAAAAGGAAAAGTTCAGAAACTAAAGAGAGCAGCGCTAAAACTACTAAAGTGTCTAAAACAGAACTGCAGTGTTCCTCCTCCCAGTTAGAGGAGAATACACAGAGTACACTGCAGAGTGATGATGATGATGATGATGATGATAATGATGAGAGCATGCAGGATGAAATCCAGGGTGGCTACTCTTTCCAGAGAGTTCGAACCTTCCTGACTCAAACCAAAGGCAGTAGGGGTGTTAAAGTGGAGGCTCATTTTCCTGATTTGCAGCTCTTTTATGATTCTGTCCGTTTTTATATGAAAAACACCAGAAACCTCGGGCAGCCTTCTTTCACTGATCCTGAAATCTTCCGGCTGAGGAAATTTCTGGTTAAAGTTCGGGACCAGATAGCTAGTGATGACTAAGAGCCTTCTCTGGTCCCTCGTCCTTTCTCTGTGCTGGTTAGGATTCAGCTTGATAATTATTATGTGTGAGATAAAGCTGGGTTCCTTAAACATTAACGGTGCCAGAGAAGACACTAAAAGAGCTTCTCTTTTTACTCTGATTAAGAGTAAAAACTTAAATGTCACCTTCCTGCAGGAGACACACAGTTCTCTTGATAATGAGTCTGACTGGAAGAGGGAATGGGGTGGGAAGGTTATTCTCAGCCATAAAAGTAACACTAGTGGAGGAGTGGGAATCCTCTTCTCTGCAGATTTCTTACCTTCTTCCTTCTCTGTAGAAGAAGTTGTTCCTGGTCGACTGTTAAAGCTCACAGCCGAATTTGAAAAAGTCAAAATTGTATTTATAAATGTCTATGCTCCGAGTCTGAGCTCAGAGAGAATATTGTTTTTAGATGTGTTAAAAGATGTTCTCAGTAACTGTAGCATTGAAGAGTACCTGTTTCTGGGGGGAGACTTCAATTGTACTGAAGACCCTGTTCTAGACAGGAACCATCCAGAGCCCCACGCTGCTTCTAAGAGCTGTCTCTCTAAAATGATTGAACATTTTGAACTTTGTGATGTTTGGAGATTTTTCCATAAACACCAGCGGCAGTATACCTGGTCTCACTGTAAAGATAATATGTTATCTTTAGCCAGACTTGATCGGGTGTATAGCTTTGAGCATCATGTTAGTGTATTTAAAGGTAGTTGCATTAATCCAGTAGGTATATCAGACCATGCTCTGGTTCAGTACTCTATCTTAATTAAGAATATCAAATGTAAAAGTGCTTACTGGCATTTTAACAGCACCTTGTTGTCTGATAATATTTTTAAGAATGTGTTCAGGTCTTTTTGGAGTAACCACAGACTAACTAAATAGGTCAAGGTCAAAATCAAACAGCTTTGCCTACAGTACACTCTCAATGTCACAAAGGACATGGCCAGATCTATGAGAGCTCTGGAGAGAGAAGTGGTGGAGCTGCAGGGGGGTTTAGCAGACTCCACAGGAGATCGAGAATGGATTCAAGTTCTCAAAAGTAAAAAATCAGCTCTGTCTGACCTGCTGGGTATCTCTGCTCAGGGTACACTTATTAGATCACGTTTTCAGGATGTTGTAAAGATAGATGCTCCCTCTCACTTCTTCTTCAGTCTTGAGTGTAAGAATGGTCAGAGGAGGCTGATTCACTCCCTCAGGTCTGACACTGGGCAGCTGCTGCAGGAGTCAGCGGACATTCGGCAGTGTGCTGTTGGTTTTTATGAGAACCTCTATAAGACAGAGTTCCAGGAGGACCCTGAGGTGGCTCAGTCCTTCTATGAAGGCCTTCCTCAGGTCTCTGAGGAGGACAACGCTGAGTTGGAGGCACAGCTCTCTGCTCAGGAGCTGCAGGAGGCCCTGCAGAGCCTGCAGAGCGGGAAGGCTCCTGGGATAAACGGCCTCCCTGCAGACTTTTTTAAAGTTTTCTGGCCTGTTATTGGTGATGATCTGTTGTTTGTTCTCAGAGACAGTCTGAGTAAAGGGAGGCTCCCTCTGAGCTGTAGGAGGGCTGTCCTCACCCTCCTCACTAAGAAAGGAGGCCTGCAGGACATCAAGAACTGGCGTCCTGTGTCCTTACTGTGCACAGACTACAAACTTCTATCCAAAGTGTTAGCCACTAGACTGAGGAAGGTGATGGAGCATGTCATCCATATAGACCAGACCTACTGTGTACCCAGCAGGTTGATAACTGACAACATCGCTCTAATTCGGGACATTTTGGACCTCTCTGGTTCTTTGGGCAGAGAGCTTGGTCTCGGATCAAGAAAAGGCTTTTGACCGGGTTGAACACCAGTACTTTTGGCAGACGCTGCAGGCATTTGGGTTCAGCTCTGGTCTCATAGCCCAGATTCAGGTCTTGTACAGTGGGATTGAGAGTGTACTGAAGGTTAACGGTGGTCTGAGTGCTCCTTTAAGGTTCAGAGGGGTGTTAGGCAGGGCTGTTCTCTGTCAGGTATGCTGTACTCTCTGGCCATAAAGCCGTTCCTGCACAAATTAAGGTTACAGTTGTCTGGTTTCTCTTTTCCTGGATCTGTGAATAGTGTTAAATTGTCAGCTTATGCTGATGATCTTATCTGTATTGTGAAAACCAACATGATGTTAATGTTTTAAATGAAACTGTGTGTCATTTTGGTAAACTGTCCTCTGCCAAAGTGAACTGGGGGATAAGTGAAGCCTTAGCCGTGGGTAAAGGACTGATCACTAGGCTGGTTTTACCTGGAGGCCTGGTGTGGAGGAGAGGAGGGTTTAAATATCTGGGAGTGTACCTGGGAGATGAGACCTTCCTGTCTAAAAACTGGGACAATGTCCTGGAGAAAGTCGAGGGTCGACTTAAAAAGTGGAAATGGATACTACCCAGGCTGTCTTTTAGAGGTCGAGTCCTGATTATTAATAATTTGGTGTCTTCTATGTTGTGGCACCGGCTGGCGTGTGTGGACCCTCCTCAGAACTTGCTGTCCCGAGTGCAAGCATGTTTGGTGGACTTCTTCTGGGACCGCCTGCACTGGGCCCCACAGAGCGTCCTCTTTCTGCCCAAGGAGGAGGGAGGACAAGGACTTGTCCACCTGGCGAGCAGAGGAGCTGCCTTCAGGCTCCAGTTCGTTCAAAGACTCCTAACTGGACCGGTGGACCTGGTCTGGAGGCCTGTTGCTTGTGCGTTACTGAAACTCTGTGTAGGGCTGGGTCTGGCAAAGTCCTGGTTTCTCATGGACCTGAGTGGATTTAAATTGGATTATTTCCCCACCTTTTACAAGGGACTGTTTAAAGTGTGGGGACTCTTCAGGAAGGAGAGGCTGAAGGACTGTTGCTCTTTGTTCTGGCTTCTTAAAGAACCAGTCGTGTACGGGACGCGTCTGCAGTGTGCGGCGGGGCCGTCCCTGCTTCAGAGACTCTGTGAGGCTCACATCTTCACTCTGGGCCAGCTGATGGAGGTGTGTGGCCCTGATTTGGACAGTGCTGCTGCTCTGGTCTCATACCTGGGGATCAGGTCTGTCAGGGTGGCCAGCCTCCTGCTGAGAGGCTGGAAACAGCAGCTCAGTCCTAAAAGCGGTGCCTGACTGCTGCCTTTAATCATGGACTGTTACAGCCTGATGGCTCTGATTCTTTCCCCCAGGTGAACATTGTTCCAGAGTTTAAATGTGATGTTGGTTTTCTGCTCAAACTGAATCCAGGTGTTGACTATAAACTGAGTTCTATGGTAGGTAAAACAATGTATTATTTATGTGTTAAAGTGTTAAACCAGAACAAACTTAAAGATCGAGTAGACACTCCATGGAGAGCTCATTTAAAGGACGGAGGCTCAGAGGCCTGAGTGGAGAGCACTGTACAAACCACCGTTAACTAGAAGGGCTGGGGATTTACAGTGGAGGCTTCTACATGGTATTGTCGCTGTTCATTCTTTTGTTTCTGTGATAAATCCAAATGTTGTTGACACCTGTCCCTTCTGCTCACAGAGAGAAACAGTCTTTCATTGCTTCTTAGAGTGCAGTAGACTGGTTTCTCTGTTCCAGTTTCTGGTCCAGGTGTTTGCTTTGTTTGGAGAGGTTTTCTCTCATCAAATGTTCATCCTGGGTTACAGATACAGCAGGAAAAACAGGACAAAATGTCAACTGTTTAACTTCCTGCTGGGTCAGGCAAAAATGTCTATTTATCTCAGCAGGAGAAACAAAATTGAGAGTTCTTCGGATGTTGATGCAAAGATCATTTTTGTTTGCATGATAAAGGTCAGACTAAAAACTGATTTCTGTTTCTTTAAACTGACAAACAGTGTGGAGGATTTCACAGACATGTGAGCTCTGGAAAAAGTACTGTGCTCTGTGAAGAATGGTGATCTTGTGTTTGGTCAGATTTTGAATTGAAAACATTTTTATTGTCAACACTCAGACATGAGATGTCTGTTTTCATCATGTTGAACTTTTATTGAGAAAATAAAAGTGGTTTGAAAATCAAAAAAAAAAAGAAAAATCTCTCTCTCTCTCTCTCTCTCTCTCTCTCTCTCTCGTGTCATGCGGATTACTGTTAATTTATTATGCTGATCTGTTCTGTACGACATCTATTGCACATCTGTCTGTCCTGGAAGAGGGATCCCTCCTCAGTTGCTCTTCCTGAGGTTTCGACCGTTTTTTTTTCCCAGTTAAAGGGTTTTTTTTGGGGAGTTTTTCCTTATCCGCTGCGAGGGTCCAAAGGACAGAGGGATGTCGTATGCTGTAAAGCCCTGTGAGGCAAATTGTGATTTGTGATATTGGGCTTTATAAATAAAATTGATTGATTGATTGATTGAACTGGTGTTGCTGTACCCCAGCAAAAGACATTGCTGGGCTGCTGTGGGTACAATGAACATCAAACACTGTGCTGTTTCAATTTCATTACTTTCAAATGTATTTAAAAATTGGAATGTACAGTAATATGAGTGTTATGTGGGCTAAATCACTGTCCATTGGCTGTTTTCATTCAGGCGCAGTGGATTCTTGTTAACACCATTAGGAGAAGCCAGGGTGGGCAACATATTTGAAGATAGGTGTGGTCCGAGTAAGGGAGCAGGAAGTAGGTGGATGGCTGTAATGGATCGCTGTATTATGGCCGGAGTGATCTCGTTGTAAGATGGGCTCTAGTTTATTGTATGCTAACAACAGCTCAGAAAGCTACTAACTTTCAGTAGCAAGTACTGAAGTGGATGCAGGTGTTTGGTCATAAACCAAAATGTTGAAAGATGAAGAACATATAAATTAGAAAGTGACTTATTGATGCAAATGTTGTTTTCCAAATCTGATTAACTAGAGGTTAGATTAGTAGGGATAATTATGAAGATTATAATGTCATATTTTCAAGGGTGGTTGGCTTGTTACAGGTATTTATTTAGCTTGTTTTTGGTACAGCTTTGTCATATCTAAATGGAAGTCAAAGAATAAAGAACATGGCAGGCTTATTCATAAGCTAAAAACTGAATTTTTATGGACAGTGAGATGGGCCTCTTCTCATTACCCCCTATCAGTACAAGTAGACAAGCTAACAAGGCTACCTCTAAGAAGCCATTGACACCATCAGGATGTTTGGTTGGTCACCTGACGCTCACCTTGCAGGTTTTAGCAGCCCTTTGTGAGTGCAGCTCATCCTTTTATCCTGAAACAAAACCTCCTTTTCAGATTTCTCCTCCTGGACATGTTCTAACATACTGTGTGTAAAATGTAACTTGTCCCCATTCTTAACTTTATTATCTACTTTAAATACCAGTTTGGAGTCAGAGGAAGGAGTGTATACTGTGTGAACCATTCACTGCTTGTTATTGGTTGCTTGTAATTTTGGTCAATCTCTGACATTAGGCTTTATTGTACTCAGTCCTTCTTGATAAGCTAAATACCTCAATGTACACGTAATGTAAATGTGAAATGGCATATTTCCTGTGGATGGCCCCACCTCGGGGCCCCTGGGCTGGAAATAGTCACCGTCAGGCCCACGCCCACATGGCTCATTTCCTCCTATAGAACAACGGAGATCGCTCCTAGCCTTTTTCCCCGGGAAGCTCCAGTTTCTCCTCCTGACTCTTTCCTGAGTCCCCCACCCCTGACTCCACTCTGTGAAGAAACACCACACTCCAGTGTCCCACATCCCTTGACGGACAGACAAATAGACACAAAGTCTCACAATTAGCTGGCAGCACATTGCTCCTCTGTCTGCGGAGCAACTCCAAACAAAGACACATACACAAAACCCAGCCTCATCCCTTTCCTCTTACTCATTTTCTACAGTTTTACCCATTCCTCTGTTCGTCCTTTCCATCCACCCATCCTGCTGTTGTATTTAAAACACTATAAATAACAGCAAACAGCACCGTAAGAATATCCAAGTTCAAGTTTCACTGTGGCTTTATCCCTAAACACTACACATTTTGGGAAGAACTGAAAGTTTAAAGTCTCAGGACTAGATATTGTTGAATTTGCTGTTAAAACCACCTGGGGGCTTAAAGTGTGAATTTTGCCCTGAGGGTGGCACTAGAGGAAAGACCATCATGAAATTTTAAAGAGATTTTCTCAGGCTCAGAAAAATTATTAATCATTTTACTTAAGAGAGCTTGTGTGAAGCTGACATGTTTCGATTGCTAGATGTTTCAGCTTATACTGACATGACAATCCATGGCACATTTAATGGGAATCCATTCTATATGTAGCTTGAGGGTGTCTGATGCTGCCAAGCAAAGCATGTGAACTGTTAATTTTCACAAGTCTGAATATGATGTAAATCTCCAAACTGTAACAATAGATAGAGGTAACTGTAGTATGAAATAGAGAGAACTGGACCTGGAGCTGTTGAGTTTTAAGTGGATTTATTTTAAAAAAAAAAACAAAACAAGAATGGATATCTTGGGTTGAAGCTGGGCTCTCAGGAGAAACAGGGCAGGCAAATGGGTAACCAGTGAATGTGGATCTGAGGCAGGCAGGCAGAGTGAGGCAGGCAGGCAGAGCAGGGCTGGAAGATTTAAGCAAAAATCCACAAGGGAAAAAAAGCAATCATGAACCACAAAAAAACAAAGGGGAGGGGGAAAGCAGCTGACACATGAGGAATGAAGGAAAGGCACAGATTATGACAGTAACAGATGGGTAATGTTTTTATAAAGGTATGAAGATGTCTGGGAGGGACTGATCAAACAGCAGACTGATGAATTCTGAAATTTAAGGTGTTAGGCTGTAGCCATGGATTCAACCACATCCACTGGGGTTCATTTTTATATAACTCACCTGTTTACATTCATCCAAATATGATCACCTTGAGTGACTTCTGGCTCCAAAAAACCTACAGCCAAAATGCCAAACCAGAGGCGGAGGGGAGTCCACAAAACACTGGCTGATGTCATGGTGGCTACGTCCATTACTTTTATGGCTCCTCACCAGCGATAGCCTTAGCCAGAAGCATTATATTTTTGGGTTGTGCGTCCGTCCCATTCTCCTGAACACGATATTTCGAAAAGGAATTTTTTCTAATTTGACACAAACGTCCACTTGGACTTAACGATGAACTGATTAGAGTTTGGTGTCCATAGGTCAAAGGTCTCTGTGACCTTGTCTGCCTCATTCAATCTTGCTACCTCTCAAGAACGCCTTGAGGGAATTTTGGCAATTTTGGAAGAGGGAAGCGATGCTAGCCCTCTGCAGGCAGGTAACATTGACGGCGCTAAGAGCATGGAAAGTCCCTCCATTTCAGACATTATGAAGGCCATACAATCCTTCAAATAGGATTTTCATACTGAAATGGATGGTGTATTGTCAGCAATTAAAAACGCTCACACCAACATTAAAGAATGCAGCGGGCGTATCGCCGAGGTGGAACAGCGCATATCCACCGCCGAAGATGACATCAACACACTGCAAGGAGTTGGAAAAAAAGGCAAAACTATTCTCCAGTGGATGACCTGGAGTACAGTAGCCAGCGCAACAATGTGCGTATACTGGGCATACCGGAGAAAGAAGAAGGCTCTGACCCCCGCTCTTTCATGGAGAAATGGATAGCGGACGATTTGAATATTTCACCGCCCAACCTGGAGCAAGCCCATCGCATAACGAGCTAAAAGCCCGGCTCCACGCCGAGAGTGTTCATCGTGAAATGCCTGAATTATAAGGACACAGAAAATATTCTGAGAGCTGCTAGAGCTAAAAAAGAGGTGACATATAAAGACAACAAAATAAGATTCATCCCGGATCTATCAACAGAGGTGTACAAACAGCAAAGACAGTACAACGGCGTGAGGAAAAAGCTACGGGACAGGGGGATCCTGAAACACCAGATCATATTCCCCGCCTGGCTGCTGCTGACCAACAGAGAGCGTATGGCTGTTTTTGACTTGCTGGCAAACGTGGAGAAATACATCGCAGAGCTGGAAGAAGCGTCACCTGGAGACGAGTAGGAGAAAGTCTGTATTAAGACTGCAATCACTATTAATATTAAAGCTAAGAACTTTGCTGGTCATAAAGACTGAAGACTGTCATGAGCCTCACTGGAGGCTCCATATTAGCCTGTGGATCTGGACAGAGTTCGCTCAAAGTTATAAAAAAACACACAATAGCCTAGTTTATCTGTTAAAGGATAAAATTGTTGTAAAAGAGGTATGTTTTCCTTATATATACGCATTACTGTTACTATGCAATTATACAGATTGTTTGAATTAATAAGCAACATGAGTAGGAGATTTAAAGAGTAGTTAGAAGAATGGTTCCTCATCAGGGGCGGAAATCCCGGGGGGGACAGGGGGGACATAACTCCCCCTTCAGTAAAGCTGTACCCCCCTAGAATCATTTGAGACACAATTAATAATTTTTGAACAATGCAGTAATATTTATTGAAAGCACAATGTAAGTGGTGCTCATTATAATCGCGCAATAATGTGCTATTTAAATCTTAAAAGTTTTAGTCCCCCCCCTCCCATTCCTAGTAGTGGTATATCCCACACTCTTTCCAATGGCGGGGCTGCATGGCAGCAGTAGCAGTGTATGGCTGGAACCGCTGTCCACACAGTGTTGGCAACTTAGCGACTTTGTCGCTATATTTAGCGACTTTTCAGACCCCTCTAGCGACTCTTTTCAAAAAAGAGACTAGCGACAAATCTAACAACTTTTGCTGATGTTATTGAAGACTTGTGGAGACTCTGTTGTGAGAGCACGTATCATTCTTATTCTTCTCAAAGGGCAGCAGATACTGCCGTGGGCTCCTCTCTCACCCCAAAGCACTCACAGACGGCCCAGTCCTTCCTCCCAGCAGCAGTCAGAGCAGGAGATGTTAACCCCTGCATGTCCAGACTGCAAGTGAATCGTGCATGTGCGGAACCGCTGCTGGCTGATTCCGACCTGGCTTACAGTCAGGGCAGAACGTAAATGTAAAATTTTCTTTGTCAAATATAAATCACTAAAAGAAGGTGCATTTGTAGTTCTAAACATATTCAGGGTGTTTTTTACTCAGTTTTTGTCTCTCCCACGATGTTATTCCTCTCTCCTACAGCAGCCATTACAATTACATGCATATGGACAATTATGCAAATTAGGCAATGACATCATTTAGTGACTTCTAGCGACTTTTAGGACAGCCAATAGCTACTTTTCTTACTGAGGAGTTGGAAACAGTGTGTCCACATCACGCATCGCAGGGTAAGATGTTCACTCACACAGACACAGTTTAACTTTCACAAGGTACAACACATCCTATTTACTGTTACAACAAGCTCCAGGCCCAGGCTGATAATATAAACTGTCTGCAACATTTCTCCTGCATTGTTCAAAAGCCAGAGTTTAGTGATAGTCAGAGAGGACAGGAGAGAAAGAAGAGGGAGAGGACAGGACAAGAGCAGTCAGTGGCAGAGCTGCTCGTAGGTAATGGGTAACTGTCTGTGGGCTCTCCACCTGTCAGTGAGACAAACATGAGAGACGTGCAGTCTAACTGACGAGGAGCGGTCATTACGCGCGACCATTACGCACGGTTGTGACAGAGCGGCTCGTAGCTATGGGTACCTGTCTGTAGGCTCTCCACCTGTCAGTGAGACAAACATGAGAGACGTGCAGTCTAACTGACGAGGAGCGCTCATTATGCACGACGCAGCGGCAGATCTCACAAGCACACTGTTTATAAACCAGTTTACCAGTTTAATTGCAGGAAATATTTAGTTGTTAAGCCATTTCTCATAAGTATAGACATTCACTCTGCCTGTTGGAGAGATAGAGAGAAGATTAAAGCGTCAAATTGCGGTAAAAGATGCTGTATAAAAGACAGGCTACAACTTTTTTTCCTTGTCCCCCCCCTGGAATTATTCTCTAAAATTTTACTGTTTATTGGCCCCCCCAATTATGAAATGGGATTTTCGCCCCTGTTCCTCATGATAATGTGGACCTGTTCCAAGCAGAAGGAAAATCCTTAAATAGGGTTAAGGGATGCCCATCTGTTCAAATTGCCCAGATAGCACACATACATTGGCCTGAGGACGTCACATTGGCCCTGAATTTATAACGTCTGACAAGCGTCGGCTGCATGGGCAGATATCTTTAAATTTCTCATCAAACGTCTCTGTTTGGGTCGGCCCAGTGCCGTAGAATGTCTGCCCACATACGGAAGTCACCACAGAGGCAGAATTTCATCTCCGCTGTGTTTGTTTGGAACTGAGCTCGCAGGACACAGCATCTCATGGCAGTTGGTTTCAGGTAAGATAATTGGAATAAATTGGCAGAAAATAGCTATGTTGTTTCTTCTGTGACCGTTAAAAGAGGTTCCTGGTGAGTGGCAAGGCACGACTGGGTGTATAGCACATGTCCCCACCAGCTAACGTTATCTTTCGTTAGCTGTTAGCTAGTTTAGCAGTTTAGCTCATGTTAGCTAACAGACTACAACTGTGGTTTTTTCATTTTATTTTCCCTAGTTGACGTTATCTGCTCATCTGGTTATTGTGAACCCTCGTTTTGGGTTAAAGTGGAAGTGCCCGGAGCTGCCACCCGTGGTCCCGCGGCCCCCCGGCCTGACCTCCGGGGCCCTGGACAAGTGCTCAAGTGTGGGTGAGAGTAGCGGAGAGGAGTCCGGAGGTAAGGCGGGGCGGGCCGACACTGTGTATCCCAGAACGGGTGCTCAAGTGTGGGTGAGAGGAGCGGAGAGGACTGCGGAGGTCAGGCCGGGCGGGCCGACACTGTGTATCCCAGAACGGGTGCTCAAGTGTGGGTGAGAGGAGCGGAGAGGAGCGTGGAGGTCAAATAGTTAAGTTTAAGGATGCCTTCCGTATGTTGTTAATGTGATTTTATGGGTAATTTATCTGTCGAGGTCCCCTTCTCTGCAAAGCAAACTGACCCGGCGGCTACAGGTAATAGCGCAGTTTTGAAACCACTGTTTTTCCGAGATGAAGGAGTGATTGTTGAGCTGCTGTTAACAGTTAACGGAGTTAATGCCGGATCCCGTTATTTAACCGTTTCAACACTAAATTAAGCAGAGTGACGGACCCAAAGCCTTCAATCTGGCTAAAAGTCAGCTGAAATGCTAAAAAAAAAAATATAGCGGTGAAGTTGGGATTTGTTTCTTGAAGTTATGTGCTTATCGTCTTTTCTGTCTCTTGCAGGCTGCTAGGAGAAGCGGACTGGCCATCAGATATTGTTTGTGGAAATTTGAAAATAAAGTTTGTCAAATTGACTTTTGTCTCTTAATTGTGCACACTTACACACGAAATAGCGTAACAGTCAGCTATTTTTGAATGTTAGCATTGATTTCTCACATTGAATGGTGAAATATTTGTAGTTTGAAAGGTCCGACCTAAATGAATAAAGGTCGTAGTTAACGAAGCATATGAATATTAATGAAGGAGCGCCCAGTGAGCGAAGCTTCTTTTATTGATCGTTTGAACGTCTGGTGGTGGTCATTTTCGATTAAAGGCCGACGTCTCAGCGACGTCTTGGCAATGAGCAAATGCTCTCCCTGCTACGTCTTAACAATCTAAATTTGATACATCGGGCCTACGTCGGCCAGATGTATGTGTGCTAGGCCTATATGGGGGTATGTTCGAGGCGGGGCTGGGGGAAATCAATCAATCGGTCAATTTTATTTATAAAGCCCAATATCACGACGTAATGGCAGAGAGACAGAAGCGGTCAAAGCAGTAGCTTCACTTCATGTTGTTGTTAGCCTCCCTGGAGCTGCTAGCTCACTGTGGAGCTTCGGCGCATCCCTGCCCCAGGTGGACGGCGAGTGGGGCGCTGTTGTTGTTAGCCTCCCTGGAGTTGCTAGCCCAGTTTGGAGCTTTGGCGCATCCCCGCTCCAGGTGGACGGCAGGTGGGGCGCTGTTGTTGTTAGCCTCCCTGGAGTTGCTAGGCGACTGTGGAGCTTCGACGCATCCCTGCTCCAGGTGGACGGTGGGCGGGGCGCTGTTGTTGTTAGCCTCCCTGGAGCTGCTAGCCCACTGTGGAGCTTCGGCGCATCCCCGCTCCTGTTGTCGGATTTTATGGGAAGGATGGTAAGATGAGGGCAGTTGAGTTGATTTGCACGCTATTTGTTGTTATAATATGCTGGGCTAGCTGCGTTAGCTGCCTCACCTGAGTTAGCTGCACTAGCTGCATGGTGTTGACACACTCGGGCTGGGGATGCTTTTTTTCAAATCTTTCCCATCATCTTTCTAAACTAGACCATGGCTTTAAGGTTCATAATAAAACGTTCTGAAAGCAGATGTATTGGGTTACAAACAACAGGAAGTGATATCATTAATTCACAGGAGGAATCGATAAGGGAATCGATAAAGAATCGGATCGATAAGTAAAATCGATAATGGCATTGGTATCAACAAAATCCTATCAATTCCCATCCCTATTCCCAGTATTGTGAAGGAAGATCAAAATGGGTTCATAAAAGGAAGACAAGGATTTCACAATGTAAGACAGGTTCTCAATATTCTACATAGCCAAAACGGAGAAAAAGATACAGCTCTGCTCTCACTGGATGTAGAGAAGGCCTTTGATAGGGTTGAATGATTCTATCTTTTCGACATTGTTGTTCGGTTTGGATTTGGCGAAAATTTTTGCAATTGGATTAAATTATTACACCTCAATCCTTTGGCTAAGGTGCAAACAAATGAGATGAAGTCTGAGCCCTTCAGTATAACTAGAGGCTGCCCTCAAGGTTCACCTTTGTCTCCACTTCTGTTTATTTTAGCTATAGAGCCCTAGCCATAGCATTTAATTGGCTCTTCTGGTAAAATTTCGGGATACAAAATAAATACAAAAAAATCATCACTTTTGCTGCTAAATGAAAATGAAAGTCAAGACCCTAACCATAATATATGTGCCTTTAAACTATCGAGTGATTTAACTTATCTGGGCATTAAAATTGTCCCTCAATTAGAAAACATATCATCAATAAACTATGAAGCTGTGATACAACTGCTCAGTCTGTAGAAATATGGATGTCTCTCCCTATTTCCTTGATAAATTAAATATTTCCCTGGCACCACCTGCGGAAATGTTTACGAGACTAACATCACTTATTTCAAAGTTTGTATGGAAAAAGAAACATCCTAGCGTCCGCTTATCACTACTATACCTCCCACTTGATATGGGGGGCTCAAGTGTACAAATCTTTATTGGTATTATTTGGCATCACAATTGAGGACTGTAATTTTCTATTTTTCTACTGAAGACGTCCCTCCATGGATGGATATAGAGGCATGCTCTGTTCAGCTACCACTGTACCTTTACATAAACTCAGCAAAGCTTAAACATCTTAAATCACACACTGCCCACCCTATAGTGCTGAACATGGTAAATGTATGGTACGAGGTAAAGAAACATATGAATATATCTGACTCTCTATCGCAGTTTAGCCCAATTTGGGGCAATGTCTTATTTAAACCTGGTAAGATGGATGCTGGCTTCCAACAATGGGCAAAGAAAGGGATAAGTAAAATTTCTGATCTATATAGAGGAGAAGTTTTAATGAGCTTTGAAGAAATAATGTTAAAGTATAATATCCCAAAGAATCTTTTTTTTTTTTTTTTTTTTTTAAATATCTACAAATATGCAAAATCAGTCATTGAAAATTCCTTCACTGTCATCATTGGAGGAAATCATTATTTCTAATTGCGTTAATTTACAGCTGGCTTGCATCTGGTTCTAAAGAGACCTCTAAAGAGACCTCAGCGTGTAAACTGCATGCATGGAGGGCTGATCTAAAAATGGACATTTCAGGTAAAGAGTGGAGCGTAGCCTGTGAGGAGGCCCAAACACAAACAGCTAACACAGGTCTAAAGTTAATTCAATATAATTGGTTAATGCAGACCTATAGAACACCTGTTAAGTTGAACAAATATAACAGCAATACACCAGACACATGTTATAAATGCAATGCAGCTCAGGGAACATTTATACACTGCATTTGGGAGTGTGAAAACATAAAAAAATTCTGGAAGGAGGTGATTATTAAATCATGATTATTCTGCCCATGAATATCCCATTAGACTCCAAAATGATATTGTTTCACATATATCCAACAACAATATCTTTGAGAATTAGAGAATATAAATTTATTGACTTTGCTATACTACAGGCAAAACGAACTATAGCTCTCAGCTGGAAGAAAACAATGGCACCTAAAATTAGTATTTGGATCAAGAACATGGCACAATGTATGGCATTGGAGAAAATAACATATATCCTGAATTCAAAATCAAATAAACACAAGTTTGTGCTCTAGAGAAAGGATCAGCACTCAGTGAATAACCTCCTAAGCGCTATAACAAGCTATTATGGCAAGGCTTAACTATACAGACCAGTGAGCAGTGAAAACTAACATGTCTTTGGGGTCATCAGGTGGGAACCTGAAAAATAAATTAAGTTTGTAGGAGGAAATATGGAAACCATTTAATGACTTTTTAAAACACAGAGATATAGGCGACCTTCTACAGGAGGAGAACTAAGAACAGGATACTTCTAAGAAAATAAAGTAGTGGTAAATCCCAGAGGTGGAAAACTTTGACTATGATTTTTTTTTATTCTTTCTTTCTAAGAGGTACCAGTGATCTACACTTTTATTTATGTCATGTGTTGTACACTGATTTTGGAGAGAGAACAAATGGGGATGTGTTCTAGTTGGGTGGGAGGTGGGGAGTGGGGTACCTGAGTTGTGTTTGTTTTTGTTTATGTAAATGTAAACATCTGTTGCACTATTTGTCTGTAACAACATTTGGACATTGAAAAAGCAATAAAAACATTGAAGAAAACAAAAAAGAATGAACTGATTTAATTATTGGTGGTCAAAAATGAAAAGTCACCGTGACCTTGCACCAATATCTCAAAAACACCTTGAGGTAAATTCTTCAAATTTGGCACAAAAGTTTGAACTGAATAAAATTTGGTGGTCAAAGGTCCAAGTTACGGTGACCTTGTCCATCCCATTCTCCTGAATGTGGAATCTCAAGAACACCTTGAGTAAATTTCTCCAAATGTGGCACAAACATTTACTTGGACTGATATGTATTTGGTGTTCAAAGGTCAGGGTCACTGTGACCTTGCATCCATCTCATTCTCGTTAACATATCTCAAGAAGGCTGAGAAGGACGTTTCTGAAATTTTGCACAAAATTCCACTTGGACACAAGACTGAATTAATTACAATTTGGTGGTCAAGGGTCAAAGGTCAAGGTCACTGTGACCCCACAAAGCATGTCATAACTCAATAATTCAAATGTTAATTATGACAACATTTCAAACAAATATCCGATAGGATATAATATTTAAGCGTTGACATTTTATATCCAAAAAGTCAAAGGTCACGTTCACTGTGACATCATAATGTTCTGCAAAAACACTTTTCTGGCCATTACTCAACGTCATATCTCAGAAATAGGAGGGGAGACATTTGGTCAGATACTGAATTGGTGACACTCATCTTGGGTGCTCATCTTGAAACTGTGTTGATTCTTTAGTGCTGCTGGGGGGACATTGTGTGTGAAGCATCCATGTTTTTTACAGACATGGATGTAAACTGCAACTTGACTGGTTGTGGGGGCATACAACCATAAGGTGGTAATTCTCGTTATACAGTCTATGGTCTTTTACTTGAATGGAAGAAATTTAAAAACATACCTGGCTTCCATTAAATTCAAGAAATATCTGGCTTGAGCTGACAGTTCATTCTTGACCTTTGAAACAATCTCCACTTTCTGTCTTGTTCAGGAGATTTTAACCATAGTCTTCTTCATCAGCAGACAAAGTTTGTCTAGTTGTCATTTGGTTGCAGATATTCAAATGTTCCATTATTCTGGGCACTTTAAGGACTTCTCATTCATGGTTGCTAGTTGAACTTAAAGCGTGAGGACCATTTGATATGGTCAAAAGCTCAACAACAAGCAATTGAATGGATCTTGAGTGGAATTATTAAGGATAAACTGTTAGGCTCAACTGTTTTACTTGAAGTGCTCTGTAAAGTGTGAAGCATGATGGAACGTTTGAACATCCTTAACAACTGTGCAAACCTCGGCTAATGAAGACTGTGAGTTTTGGTCAAAAGCCAAAAATAATTGAGTAAGGGGACCTTGAGAATCTGTGTATCATTCGTTCATTTGTTTTTCAAAATAAATCCAAATATGAAAAAACAAAATAATGACTTGTTTTTTCAATATTTGTTTCCAGAACGAAAATGAAAAAACGGATAACGACTCGTTTTCCGATTTCCGATTTTCTGTTTAAATGGAAAAAAACAAACAAATGGATAACGGGCCGGGATTGAGGCTTTTCATACACTTTAAATATTTTCATCTCTTGCACATTGCGTGACCCGGAAGCCAAGTTTTTATTATTATTATCATTATTATTATTATTGAAGAAATATACAAAGAAATCACACAAAATATCAGGACAAAAATGTTACATCACTGAATAAAGGCAAAAAATAACTAAATAAATAAAGAAGGCTCGAGGTACTTGTATAAAGAGATCTGCGGAGGAATTTTTGAACTTCACAGGGGAGCGCTCCATTCTCAACTGCTTGTAGCCTAGTTATGACTTTATCCCTAGCATTATTTGTTGATATGTACAGTATATATTGATATTGATATGTATATACATATACATATATATGTATGTATGTACATATACACATATATGTATGTATATATATATTTATACACATATACATATGTATATGTATGTACATATACATATGTATATATATCTATATATACAGCTATTATAATAAAAAAATGTGTAAACAGTCCCTTTATTCCCTTGATACCTGAATGTATTTATAATTATATTAAAAAAAATTAATTATATATGCTTTTGCTTTCAAACTGATTCTAAATTAAGTGGAGATTGTTAATTTGTCTTTAGCACATAGAATAGATATACATTTAGGTATGATGCAAATTAGCGACAACAGGCATAAATGGAAGAAAAATGGTTAAAAAAAAATAAAATTAAAACACATTTTCCTGTCTCAGGTATGTAGATTTTATTGATGCCACACAATTATTTTCAACGTTTTGACTATAACACCAGCTATTATAATCCAGTGTGAAACAGAGCTCAAGCTTTTCACTGAGAGTGCTAGGAAGAGCATTGTGATTTCCATTGGAGTCTTCATCACTGCTGCTCCTGTTGTCAGTACTCTCACTACTGCTGCTTTCATCACCTGGTGTAGAAAAAAGAAATCACTCAGAGTGCAGACATTTTTATCCACATTATATAAACATCATGTACACATGGTTACATTCACAAACATATGGCCATGTGTAAATGGCAAAAAACTGAAACTCTACACTAAAATATAGCATTATTACTGCTGTTTTTTTTTTGTTTTGTTTTTCAATAAGATTATCTATTTGGCCTGTTGCTTTAGGACAGCATGAAGTGGGGAAAAAGAGAATGGGGGAATGACGGGCGTAGGCTGGGATTGAGCCTGCAACCTCTGTGACGAGGTGGTGCCTCTGTGCATGCTGCGTACAGACTACACGCCTAACCAGGTCATGAAACCAGCAGTAATAGGGGCGTTGGTAGCTTAGTGCAATGTTGCCAACGCCCCTGTTACTGCTGTTTTCATCACCTGGTTAGGAGTGTAGTCTTCATCACTATCCCCACTGTCACTGAGACAGCTGTCGTCACTTTCGACTGGTAGAACCCTGGTTTGAAGTCCACCTGGTTGCTTCCCATAGAACACTGATGCATTCATTTTGTTCTGTGTTGTGAAAAAGTACAAAAATTGCATTTATGTCCCAGCACGCTACTTTTATAATGTTTATAGAAATTAACTAGAGTGGCATTTCCCAAAGAAAACGCATGTGAGTGCTGAAATCCACCTAAATACAGCATTATTTCTATGCTGCCGTTATGCGTTATGCCGTTGCGACAAACATAAATCTTCAAATAGCATAAAAAATACTAGCCACATGAAATCTATTCCAATATGTCAGCTGTAGAAGCAAACAATAAGCTGGCACGTATTTTTACCTTAGCACAACTTACCTCATATTAGACAATTTCTCCAAATTTGCAGCCTCCACACGCAGCGGTTGTTAGCCAAATCATTACCTTCCATCAGAGATATTGGATGAAGCGAGATACCCAACTCAGCTCACTTCCTGATTCAGTGACGTCAGCGCCACACCCCCGTAGGAGACTTGCGGCAGCTCTGAATGTATTATCGTCAATGGGAAAATGAACGTGATCACAATTTATGGTCAATTCTTTCGCCTTTTAGTCACTAAAGTAAATATTGGGTTGAGGGAGAATAGGCTCTGATTGGAGGGAGACCCAACCACGCCCACTTAGGAGACAGGAAGAGTAACCGTTTTCTTAACATTGGATAAGGCTACAGTTGGGTATCTCCCTTCATCCAATATCTCTGCTTCCATGAACCAGATGTAGTTCTCACTCCGACCGGTCCTACAAGAAACCAGTGCTTGCAAAAGGTTCCTAGGTACATACTGAATATGCACAAACTGGCATTGGGGGAATACATCAGTGTTGGGGGGTAACGCGTTACCGCCAAAAATGGCTTTTTTCAGTAACGAGTAGCGTAAGGCACTACTGTCCCTAAATGCAGTAATCACAAAGTTACTAATCAAACACGTCGTTACTTGTGTTACATAAATTCATCATTAGATCTTCCCCTTACTTAAAGGAGCAATAAGCGAAATTCACCATTTCTAGATTGAAGGAATTAAAAAATCGCTATGTGAAGAACTAGAGGTGTAATTTCATCTGGAGTATAGCATGACCTCACACACCGTCTCTCTGTGTTGATCTCCAGTCCCTTGTTTACAAGCCGGTCCGGCTGCGCGTTCATGTACGTTTATGTGAGCAGCCCAGCTAACATTTTCAATTAGCATTGTAAAATGTAGCCTCGCGGGCAGTCTGGTGGGCTCGCGGACAGACTGGCGAGCCAGGCGTGCAGCCTGCGAGGCTACATTTTTGTAATACATTTGCTGATATGGAGGCGAGGCTCAGTGACTAGAAGAGCTGGTAGAAGCGCTCCATAGCTGTAAGTTACTCCAGTAGCCGGTGGCAGCCGACTCGGCTAGAGACATCACCGGATCGCGGCTAGTGCTAACACCGGGAGCTAACGCTAACGTTCCTCCTCTTCTCCGTGAGTGAGAGCAATGTTTTAGCCTAGTGGGCAGCTGGCTCATGGGCTGCCCACTAGGCTAAAACATCGCTTCAGGTTAAAGTGGGAAGAAGCAGCGGGTTTATCGGGCAGCTGAGTGAAGTTGGGTGAAGTGGAGGCTGCGGAGGAAACACTGGGATGGGTTAATGTCCGGAGCTTGAGCTTGCGCACAGAAACAGTTTGAGCGCGAGGAGAAAAGCCTAAGCTTGAGCAGGAAATCTGTGCAAGCAACATGGTATCTGAGTGCGAGCAACATGGTATCTGCGAGCAACATGGTATCTGAGTGCAATCACACAGTTTGAGCAGCAGCAGAGTAGATCTAAGCGCAAGCAGAGGCTATTTGAGTGCAAGGGCAGGGTTTGAGGGACAATATTACAAAATCTGAATTTAAAATCAATAAATAGTGCTCTCAAACTGATATGCCACTCTCTTGAATAAAGACAGGGATAAAGCCATAACTAGGCCACAAGCACTTGAGAATGGAGTGCTCCACTGCGAAGTTCAAAAGTTCCTCCGCAGATCTCTTTATACAAGTACCTCAAGCCCCCTTTATTTATTTATTTTTTGGCTTTATTCACTGATGTAACATTTTTGTCCTGATATTTTGTGTGATATCTTTGTATATTTCTTCAATAATAATAATAATAATAATGATAATAATAATGATAAAAATGATAAAAAAAAAAAAAACTTGGCTACCGGGTCACGCAATGTGCGAGAGATGACAATATTCAAAGTGTATGAAAGGCCCGAATCAAGGCCCGTTATCCGTTTTTTCCATTTTCCATTTAAACAGAAAATTGGAAAGTTATCCATTTTTTCATTTTGGTTCTGGAAACAAATATTGAAAGAACAAGTCATTATTTTGTTTTTTCATATTTGGTTTTATTTTGAAAAAGGAATGAACTAATGATACACAGATTCTTGAGCATAGACTGTTTTGTCAGATGCATGACTGAGAAGGAACCAGTATTTGTGCCTTGTGCTTCAATAGAAAATAAATCTTAAGTCTGTTGGATGTGAATGCCTGCCCCTCTGAGTGACCCTTCTCATGCTTTCTTTCAGGAGTATGAGGTGTTGCTGTCAGGGAGGCACTACAGAGCCAGCAGGTGTAGGAGCAACCGATTCAAATTGTCCTTTATTCCCACTTCCATTTTTATTATTAAACAAACAAACAAACACCTCTCGTGGCAGAGATGCCATGATTTTGAGAAAAAGTTTTTAGTACTGTGACCGTAAAGATATGAGAGAGGCTACTGGCCTTCCAAACTGGGAGCACATGCTGTACCCTGGGGGCTGTCCCTGGGTAAAAATACACAGAAAAGCTTGGAGTCACTTTTATTCTGTAACCAGCAAGCATACCCAACAACAGGGTGCAGGAAGACGAGAAAATATTATGTCAGAAGCACCACGGTCTGATAAACAAAGTTAGCATACAGTTATCAATGGACCTCACGTGACAATATTCAAGACTGAATAAATTTTATGAAAAACCCTTTTGATTTTTGTGATCTATGAACCCTTACAGACTAAAATAATATTAACAGGTAATCAAGAAATGGACTCATTTATCCAAATATGTTCACCTTGAGTGACTTCTGGCTCCAAAACATCCAAGACGACAACAGCCAAAATGCAAAACCAGAGGCTTCAAGAGGGGAGTCCACAAACCGATGTGTGACGTCATGGTGGCTCCTCACCAGAGATAGCCTTGGCCGGAGGCATTATTTTTTCGGGTTGTGTGACCGTCCATTCTCCCAAACTCCTCAAGAATGCCTTGAAAGAATTTCTTCTAATTTGGCACAAATGTCCACTTGGACTTAATTATGAACTGATTAGATTTTGGTGGTCATAGATCAAAGGTCCCTGTGACCTTGTCTGTGTCATTCTTGTGAATGCTTTATCCCAAGAACACCTTAGAGGGAATTTTGGCAATTTTGTGACAAACGTCCATTTGGACTCTAGAATGAAATTATTTCGTTTGTGACCTTGCACCAATATCTCAAGGACACCTTTAGGCCATAAAGATATGCAAGAGCCTATTGGCCTTCCAAACAAGGAGCACATTTTGTACTCTGTCAGAAATACCACGGTTTGACAAACAAAGGTAGCATGCAGTTATCAGTAGACTTTTCATGACAATATTTAAGACTGAATTCATTTTATGAAAAACCTTGTGAAAATTCTTGTAATCTATGGACCCTTATGGACTAAGGCAGTGGTTCTCAACCTTTTCCAGCTACGACCCACCAGACTAATCACACTTGCGCATATGTTGGAGACTGCCACATGCAGATAATCCTCAGCTTGGATGAGATGTGATCTGATCTTTGTTTTTGATGAATGTCAGTGCGGAAAATGTCTTTTCACATAAATATGTAGATCCGAAAGGTATAAGTACATCCACTGTAGCTTCCGATAGTCCTGCTGCAATCACTGACAGCCAGAATTCTTCCAGTGTGCATGATGCAAAAGCAGTCTGTAATGTACGGTCAGAGGAGAGCTCCAGCAGGGCATCCTCCAGTTCGGGCAACAGGTGTTGCGCACTGGAGCAGGTGAAAGGCTGGTGTACCAGTCATTTTTCTCTGGCGTGTCATCTTTTGGGAAGTATCTGTTGAAACCAACAAGCAGGCTTCTGAGGTGAGTGGCAATAATTCCTTTCACTGTCTCGATGCTTACATCATAACTCTCCATGAAATCTTCAAGTTCAGGGAACATATCCACACTGCCCTCCTCAACACACACAGCCCATCGCTCCAGCTTCCTTTTAAATGCTGTCACCTTGTCAGAAACAGCAAGGACGGTTGTGTTTGGGCCTTGAAGGGACATGTTCAGACAGTTCAGTTTGTCAAAAATGCCTGCCAAATATGCAAGGCTAGCAACCCACTTCGGGACCGTCAGGTGGTTAGTGAGGGAAGAACCACAGTCTGTGAGGAAGATGCGGACCTCATCACGTAGCTCAAACAGTCTGGTTAATACTTTTCCTCGGGAAAGCCATCTGACCTTGGTGTGAAAAAGTAATGATTCGTGGTCTGATCCCATTTCATGCCACAGTGTGGCGAATATCTTGTTTTGCACTGGTCGGGATTTTATGAAGTTAACCATATTAATAGCAGTTTGGAGAAGAACGTTGAGTTCTATGTCGACGCTCTTGCAAGCCAGGGCTTCTCTGTGGATAATGCAGTGGGAAAATTTCACATGTGGAGCAACTTCCAAAACACAGGCTTTCAGTCCCTTTTTTGTGCCCTGCATAGCGCCAGCTCCATCTGTACACACGGACACAAAAAAAAAGAAAAAGTCATTGCTCCATAGATAGCTTGCTGGCTGCTCATGGCTTCACGAAAGCTTCGTGGTGACGCATACTATAGCCATTTATTTATTTATTTTTTTGCATATGCACTAACTCGTGTGCATGTGACTCTCAAAAACACACTCAATTACATCATTCTATCACTGGCAAAGACAATTTAATGTAAATACAATCCCCTGTCCAAAATATATAATCTTATTTTGAACATATATATGAATATATTTTTTCTCCGAATCCATCTGGCGACCCCCAGAAATTATCTTACAACCCTTGTGGGGGTCGGGACCCCCAGGTTGAGAATCACTGGATTAAGGGAATATAAACAGGTAATCAAGGAATGTACACAGATTTGGACTTTAGGACTACTGCAAAGGCAGTGAGTCGCCACTTTTTTCTATCTCACTCAGTTACCGTGCCAGTATATCTGAATCAATTAGACTTTGGTGCCCATGGTTCCCGTACATTGAGCTGAGTGATTGAATTCAATGTGTAGCACATCCATATTGATAAAAGTTTAACATTTACCGCTAACATTTTGATGTGTGATGCTAAGCTGCTTAGAACTAGCCCAGGCGGGTCATCCTCGGCTACCTAGTAGATTTTAACATATTTTAAAAAAATAAAATAAAATTCCAATCTGCCAAAATATGTATAAACACCATGTCTCTATCTTGTTGTGTGAACACAGAACCTGCCCTGCCTTGTCTCTGCAGCTCCCAACTGGGGCGGGGGGGTCCGTATTTGCATGATGTTTGGCTGCAGGGATGAGCGATATCTAATAGGGTGATGGCTGAGGTGAGAATTTCTAATCTTTCATCGGGAAATGGTCTTCAGTGTTTGCTGCTCTGTTCTGCACAGCATGTGTGGTGTGGGAGGAGGCCTGACATGAGAGTAATGAGAGGATGCAGAACACTCCACATCTTGTTATCAGAAGCCTGGTACCAAGTGGAGCTGCATCTTGAGCCTTAAGTACAGTGTGTGTGTGTGTGTGTGTGTGTGTGTGTGTGTGTGTGTGTGTGTCTGGTGTGTCTGAAAGAGATTTTGGAAAAGTTTCTGTGTCAGGAGGTCCTGCTCCGAGCAAACGCCTTTTTCCTTTGCTCCGACTGTGAAAAGCTTTGTTGTTAACCCTCCTTCCTTCAGCTCACACCGCCACGCAATCAGCTTCCCCTTTCAGAATGGGCAGGACGAGAGGTCATAGGTTAAAGGGAGGAAGGAGGTGATGTAGGACAAAGGATGGTGTGTGTGTGTGTCTGTGTGCCCTGGAGTAACATTCTCCAGATGCAATGAGAGGAAGCTATCGGGCCGAGAAGCCTCAGTGACAGCAGGGGTCGAGCTGAAGAGACAGATATCTCTATCAGCCTGTGATAGGACACACAGAGCACAGACTTATTTGGAGGTGCTACGATGTGATTACATATCTGCCTGACACCGCAAACTGTTGGCCAGATCCACAGCAGACCCCCACTGTCCCCAATGACTTAGGCTCTGTTTAGGGGGGAAGAAATCTCCTGAGGTCATCTCCAATGAACCTTTTCTCTGGGAAACATCAGTAACAATGTGATTCTTCATTTTGAACAGGTGCATTAATGTGAAAGCTCTGTGCTTTCTATCCCTTTAGGCAATTTTTCCTTCTTTGTGTCTTGTCTGTGTCACATCTCTCCAGAAGTTTAATAGGTTTAATATTGGTGTGCACTTTAATTGGTTGTTGTAGAGTTCTAAATTATTTTTGCTACATGTGTTGTGGTTTATCAAAATCTGCTGGATGTTTCAAAGGCTCATTTCTAGAGAGAAGGGGATTTATGTCAACAACTTCGATTTGTGGTCATTTTGGGGTTTGGTTTAATTTTAAACAAAGACTTGGCTTTCAGTATATGAAACTCTTATCGCCAAATTCAGACAATAAATACAATTTTGAAGCATGTTAAGGCAGCTTGTTCTACATATATATGACTAAATGTTGTTATTCTATGTCAACGTTGGCATGAGACATTTGGAAGACATTGGATTTTGGTTACTTGACAACAAAACTTAAAACTAACAAATTATCACTGTAGTCCGTCATCAGTATTCTACATCAATTGATGTTGGCATTAGGTGTTCTAACATCATATGTTGGTCATCTGACACCACAACCAAATATCAGCGTTGAAAGATGTTGGTGGCCAGCTGGGATTATGGATGAAAAGCTTAACGTTATAGTAACAAGGCAGTCTGGAACAGTGGCTTTTCATCTGATTTAAAGCAAAAAAACATTCTTGGCTTTCAGAATATTAAAACCTCTTTATTGCATTTTTCACATAAAACACAGAACAGAACAGCTCGGACATAACATGGCAAATAGAAGGAGTAGTTGAAAATAAGAGAATAAGGTAGCAATGAAAAAAAGATTTAGTAGAAAAAACAAAACAATTAAAAAATAGTGGGCATTACATCCATCCCCAACCTTCCTCACCTCCTACAGCTATACAGAGGCAGCAATAACCAAACAGACAAACAGGCTGGCAATTGGGCTAGCTAGACAAATAACAATGTTACAAGAGGGCTAATTTACAGGAGGTGTCTAGAGACTGGCTATGCCGATTTAGGAAACCCTTGTAATAGAGAAGATGACAGTGTAGTTCCAGTGTACTTTAAGTAAAGATCCCAAACTTCATGAAAGGCCTCTACTGAAGAGTGAAGCATATAGAGATATATTCATTGGGAATACACTGCATTACAAGATTGTGCCACAACTTTTTTGTTGGAGCCACATCCTTGGTTCAGAAGAGCAGAATATTTTTCCTGGCAGCAAAAGTCAAAAGATTGAAGTCTCCTGTGTTTGATGTTTGTAATATGACCATCTGAGAGTCCAAGACAGAGTAACACTTACAGCAGAGAGACGAAACATTAGCATCCATTTTGTTTTTGAGAGCAGGTGTTATATATGTGCGGTGGGCAATTCTGAACTGAATAGATCTGGTTCGATTGCAGATAGATATTTCCATAGCATGGATCCACACTGCCTGCCACTCCAGGTCATCAGTAGTGATGCCCAGTTCTCTTTCCCAGGCATGCTTAGTGGCTTGGGAGGTTAAAGCTGAGTTGGAGTTGAGGGCTCTGTAGTATACACTAATGTGTTTCTTAGATACCTGTAAAGACAGTGCCCTTTCTACATGTGAAGGGGTATTACTAATTATTAGTGTGGTATCTTTAGTAATATAATGCCTGGTTTGTAAATATCTACAAAACTCACAATTAAATAACCTGTATCGCTGGGTGGCGAACCTCCTCTTGGAGCCTCCATGGGACACCTGTAGAGTGGCCAGGAAAAGCATGGCATATGAAATCCCACACTCCCGCAGCTGCTGTTTCAGGACATCATATTCCTTTTAGTTTCTTCATCACCACTGCTGAGAAATCGCTGTAGAATGAGAGTCTGTATCCATTGTACATTAAGACACCATCTTGACTGGCATGGCGCGCCACTTCCTATCACCCTCTGCTTATCTTTAAATGCATGAAATTGCAGCAGCAGCAGCAGCAGCAGCTGCAGTCTGGGACTTTTGTTTGGGTCTGGTTTTGGTGCTCGCGAGCGGTGTGCTCTTTCCAGTTCTATGGGGCTGGCTTTGGTAGTTATCTTCAAGATGCGGGGCAGCCACACTTCAAAAAATCCACCGGCTGCCCCGTCTCAGTACCTTCTGTTAAGCCAACAACCTGAACATTCAAGCGCCTGCTGTAGTTTTCTGCCATATCAAGACGCTCTGATAAAACACTGACCTGCTTCTCCAGTTCAATAATTCTTGGCTCCTGTGCTGTGGCAGAGTTTTCAGCAGCTAGGATTCTAGCCTCAGCTTCATCTTGCCGCTTGCTAGCGGTCTGGAGCTCCATGGATTGCTTGTGGATAGTCTCCGCCGAGTTTGTCGTCAATTACTTTTATGATATTAGCAGTCATCACATTGAGGGCTTTGGCGAGAGCTGGGTCTAGTTCATTGGCGATGTCAGATATGGTGTGGTCGGCATCTTGTGTGCATTCACCTGGCTCAGACGAGGCGTCTTTTTTTGTCTGTCTTCCTCAAATTTCTTCCCATTTTATCAAAAGACTGTGGCCAGTTTTCTAGGGACATAGCATGAATTGTTCATACCAAAAGTGGCCTAATATGCAGTTGTTGTCAGGATAAGCAGATAATTAGAGCCAAGTGGCACGGAGTTCTAACCAAAATGGTGCATTCACCTCGCCATCATCTGACCCCCGATTGGAACATTTTTAAGTTTACTGGAGAGCAACTTGGTATCAGGTGACGGTGATGGAGGTTCACTTTATGTAAATAACTGCCTGAAAATATCTAAAAGTGGTTTAACCTTCTCACCACCACTGTGCCTCTGGTGGATGGGTCAATACAAACTCATTGTGTGCAGAAATGTATTTTAAACTCTAGAGAACATCCCAAAGATGCCCAATAAGACGGAAGAACATGACTCTTCCATCCTTGAGGATACTTTGCAGGATTCTCCATAAAAACAATGTATATACTCATATACAGAGGTAATCCCTCTCACTCATCTCTTATGACCCACTGTGAGTGGGTGATGTATTTTTCTGCAGAGACTCTGCCCTCTGCCTAAATTTTCCTATTTTCTATGTCTGGAATGTTCCTAGGCACAGCACTCAGGTGAGGTCGGGACTTTATACGAAGGTAGTGACCAAGTGCCAGACTATAAGCAACAGGCATCCAAGAGGAAGCTTGACATTATTTGGTCTATTTTGTCAGGTTTATGTATTGCAGTTACTCATAACATTTCCATCCAACGTGTGTGCAAGTGGTTTTGCTAGTTGTGCACTTCTAACTACATGGCTCATGCGGTCTTCTGTGTTTTCTTTCTTGTTGTATATTGCCCTTGTGAAGCACTTTGTGACTGATGTCTGTGAAAAGCACAATACAAATAAATTTTACTTACTTACTTAATTAAGTTACGTTAATTAAGTAAATTGTGTGGTGTGTGGAAAGACACAAAAAAAATTCAATATATCGCAAAAACGTTTTCATGCTTGGAGAAGGTGGAAAAGTTGGAGTATCAGTAAAAAATAAATGTGACTAAGGCAATGGAAACACATTCAGTGAATAAATGATGATGTACTGTCATTGTATATAGGCCACTTCATCACCTTTAAAGGCTTTTAAAAGGTTTATGTCTGCACAGAGCTTTTATAGAGCTGTAATAGTTCAAAACTCTTTATTTCCATTGTTCAGTGTGCTCTCCATCATTATACATCCATTGTATTCTTTTGTTTTAGGTTTGACTGGCACTCTTCTTCTTCAGTGTTATCATGGCACCTCACTGGAGAATTAGCACCACCTACTGCTCATCTTGAAGAACCAACTCCTGATAGTCAAATATGGAAAAGCACAAAAATTAACTTTTTTTTTTTTTTGCTAATTCTCTGAAAATTAGGTTACCATTTGTGCTACCTTTGGATGGAAACCAAAGTATTGTAAATGATATTTATTTGATTTAATTCCATTAATGGTATTTTTCTTGTTCATGCTAGAATATTTGAGCACAGAAGAAAAATGTATAAGGGGCGCCCACTAGCTTAGAGGGTAGAGCGGGCATCCCATGTACAAAGGCAATGTCCTTGCTGCAGCGGCTGTAGGTTCAACCTAATCTTTATAATCTGTAAAAAAAAAAAAAAAAAAAAAAAGTATACAGCAGGGTGAAACATCAAGTGGACAAAGCTCGTTCCAAAACGAGAGTGGGGTCGGTTTTAACTTTCACTTTTGCAAATAAGTATTGAATGAGAGGATGGGGATGACGAGCAATGTGCAGTCTGCCTGTTTTCTGTTGGACACGGAAGGGCTGGCAGTTAGCTTAGGTAGCTTGCTAATGTATTGGGTTTTCTTTTCCAACAACCTTCCTACAATAACACAGTAGCTTGCAGTGTATGCACAAGCAGTGTAGGGAGGAGGGGCCAAGTTAGAATGTTTACAAACAGTAACCAACCCTACATAGTACACTGTTAAAAAGCAACTTGACGGAAAATAAAAAAAAGACCCTTTTAAAGAACACAAATTAATTGCAGGACTTTCCGTGTTTGAGTACGTGTGACCTTTGAGTGAACTTCATTATTTTACGTCCTCACCATGTTTTTTTTTTTTTTTTTTTTTTAACCCTAACCCTAAGCACGGAAACTTTCATTGCCTAAACCTAACATTAAGTACGTGACTGTACGTTAAGAACATAACGCCATTTGTGGGGTGCAAATTCTTAGGATATCATACAAACTGTTAGATGAGAATACGTTGCAAGAAAATAGCTTTTTTTGCATTAGATCTGTGACTTTTGATTTCAAACAGACTTGTAATTTCAGAGTGGTAGACTTGTAGCTTCAACCTTTCACTCTAGGTAGAGAGGTTTTGTGTTGTTTTCTGCAGAGCTTCTGTTGGTTTTGATGTGCTGTCCTCTATTTATAGGCAACAGTTTCAGATGAGGGTGGCACAGTGATGTAGTGGTTAGCACTGTCGCCTTGCAGCAAAAGGGTTCCTGGTTCGATCCCAGGAGGGAGCCCTTCTGTGTGGAGTTTTCATGTTCTCCCCCATGTCAGCGTGGGTTTTTTTCTGGGTACTCCGGCTTCCTCCCACAGTCTGAAGACACCCCAACATGCAGGTTGGGCAGTAGCGTCACTACAGTAGTGGACGTTTGTAGTTTAACTACATTTCTCAGTAGCTTGGTGGTAGCGTCGCTATTTTCTGAATCAAGTAACTTCTCAGTAGTTAAGCTCTTTTATTTCTTACTTAGCGCGGTAGCGTCCACACAAGCTACATTTCCAAAATCATTTCTGAAGCTCAAACGAGGCGGGGATTTCTGTTATGGACTGAAATAAAACTGTCACCGCTACCACACAGAGTCACTTCCGCATGAACCTGACGGGGGACAGCCCTCCATTCTGAAACACCGCCGTTCCGAAACCCCGCCGTTCCGAACGACCCCACTCTGAAATTGATTTTCAAGTCCATATCGAGTTTCCTGCATCAAACACTGCCGCCCGCTCTCCAGCCGCACTCGCACAATTCTGAAACTCGTTGTACTACAAAAGCTTGAAATGAACGTTCAACTCATTGTTTTTTATTGAAAATATGTCACTGTCTTCATTTATTATGTATCATTTCGCTAGCAGCAAACACATTTAACCCTGTAAAACCCACTGTTGCAAATTTACAACATCACTTTTAACAATTCTAAAAAAAGGCCTGCAAATGTTTTTTTTTCTCAAGACCACATTTACATAGTTAATGGGTCCTATTGTTTGTCCTCACAATGCTATTGGATAGAAGAAGTGTTTATAGGTCTGGTCATCTGGCCATGAACTCACTCTACCTGCAAACTTCCCGTTGAGCTCATCTCCTTTTTTTTGCATGACTGGATTTGTCAGGATTAAAGTAAGTTAAATTCCTTAAATATTTTTTTTGTGTTTATTACAATGTCTATGTTGTAATTCTACAACGTTGGGTCAGTGTGGTAGTCAAAATAGCCTGTGCTCCTCCATACACATTGCATAAGGTCACTGCACTTCTCACATGGTTATAAATTGAAAATAAATGTAGTAGAAATTTATAGTATTAGATGATTCATTGTAATGAAGCTCTAAATATGCTTTTCTGTTAAATTTTTACTTAGTTTAGCTTAGACCATAATTAAACACATGAATAAATTGTATGGGGTATTTGAAACTCCAGCATCTAAAGCAGTATTTGAAACTCCCTGTATCTTTGTAGTTTTTTGTTTGTTTTTTAACTTCTAAATGATCCTGAGCTATTTTTCTCAGTGTTGCCCAAGCAGCAGTTTGTGGCATTAGGAGATAGAAAAACAGGTTCTGAATGTTCTGGATTTGTTGGGGGGATGCCTGTTGCATTGTTCAGGGACAGGTGCGAATGGTCTTGAATGTGAACCTGTAAGTGCTCTGGGGGGATGCATGTGTTCCTTTAGTGATTCAGTAACATCTAAAGAACTGCTTTGCCCATCACCAAAGTGTAACAACATCAGCTGGTTCAAACTAACTGATGAACAGAGGCTAATACAAAAGTGGTAAAGTGACCTCAGCAGTGTGACATCATGTGGTATATAATATATATTTAAACAAGAGTTTAAACTGGAGAAGGATATGTGGCATGAAAACAAAAAAGGCTGTTTGTAACTTTAGAGTAAATAACACCAGAAGTCCTGAAGTCAGTGAAGATGTGACGGGCTGGACAGAAACCAGAGGATCTGTAACCTCTGTGATGATGATGATGATGATGATGGTGTGAGACATGAGTTTCATATTCAGTTTGAATGTCAGAATGAAGCTTAATGACTTCCAGAGAAAGGTATTAACCAAAGTATTATTTGAACCGTCCATCTAAAGTCATCTGTTAACTGGGTGTTTTGTCTAAAGGACGTTCTTCCTCTGTTTGAGTAACATTGGTTGTACTTTGGCCACGCTGTGTGCCATCCTTCTGTTATTGTATGTAATGTGATATGGTCTTGAAAATGAAAATAAGAAACTGAATGTATTTGCCATCATCCAAAGGTTTTTATCACCTTAATTGGGATCAGTGGACCAACAGTATCTCTTTAGCCCGTGAATTTAACGATCCAATGCCTGTTGCATTGTTCAGGGACAGGTGCGAATGGTCTTGAATGTGAACCTGTAAGTGCTCTGGGGGGATGCATGTGTTCCTTTTAGTATGATAAGCAGAGAGCATAATAGGCCAGCCAGACAGTATTGTTTGAATGTAGTAAACCACATTGAAAGTGACGGAGGAAAAAGTTTTGTAAATATATTTTTTTCCAATATTTTTATTTATAAATGCTTATTCATAAAACTATGATTGTTGTGTGATTATTACTCATGATATATACTGTTATGGGGCTAAGTAAGCAATCAACCCTGCAAATGAATACTTAAATGTTCTGTATAGCTGTTCAGACAAAGTGAGTACAAACACAGAAGTTCTGCTCCCAACTATGCCCAACATTGCAAATTTACAACATTTCCCTAAAAACTAAAATGTAAAAAATTTGAAAATTCTTTGATTTCTACATCAGAGGCCTCCTAAAACAATATCTGAGAGGTAAAAAAAAATTGCTCATTTTTTTCTATATCTGGGTCTTACAGGGTTAAAGGAGACGCTTGTCAAGTCTTTTTACGCGCGCCGTCTGTCGTGCTGAATTCCCCGCTGCAGCCGCCGCTCTCTGCTGACAGCAGACCGGAGGAGAAAAAAAAGACATTTCTTTGCTCTGTGCTTTCAGAAAATAACCAGGGTTAGGGTAAGAAAGACGGTTGGAAAAATGGGAAAAACGGTCTGTACAGCAGTCCCACTGTGTTTGCCAGGGTATATCAGGCTGTGTGATTATGCACAAAGATTGGTTTAAGGCATTGGAGCAATTTCATACAATTTCGGACATTTAACGTGATAAACTAATTTCAATTCAACATGGTCATTTGCTTTGAGGATTCATTATGCTGAAGCATAATGAGTGTTATATGTCATTAAGATAAGTATTTGCTTGTTTTGTGGTTAATAATGCACATAATCCATTTGACCCCATCATGAATGGGATTTATATTCGTTCCTGCAGACAGAGGCAAAAGGATCAATGTGCAGCCTCCGTTTCCTTTGCGTCCGTCTCGTTCATTCAAACTTTGTAAACACGGTTGGGATTTGTAGGGGACATACATGTGTATGCTGCTCACTATAAAATGTGTTTACTAAAATGTGTTTACTAGCCTCATTTCTAGTCAAAACAAATCTCTTTATAGTTAAAAAATACTTGTTTCAAGCAAATTTTCACTTGAAATAAGTATGAAAATCTGCCCATGGAGCAAGTTTTTTTTTTTTTGCTTGCAATAAGAAAAAAAAACTTGCTCCATTGACAGATTTTTTTTTCTACTTATTTCAAGTGAAAATCTTCCTGAAACAAGTGAAAATTGTCTAAAAACAAGTTACTTTTTAGGTGATGAGTCTTATTTCAATTGTAATGAGATTTGTTTTGACTAGAAATAAATATTCTTGGTAAGATTTTAAGTTTTTACAGTGTACATACACATACATACACGCATGTACGTTTTTGACCATGTTGTGACTGTTTGAAGCAGGTCTTCATTCTTGCTGTTGTGGTTTGAGTCGTGTTGCGAGTTAGTGCAGCTCACTGTTCAATAACAGTTGAACTTAACTTTTTTACCTGCCTATCTGTTTGACTGACAGTTTTATTGATCAGTAAGATAACACTGACTTAGCACGAAGTTGGTTCGAAGTTGGTTCAAAATGTTCCCCAGGGGTCAATTTTAGGTCCAACTCTTTTTAATCTCTACAGGAGGAGGCACGGCATCAGCTTTCATAGTTATGCTGATGATACGCAACTGTACATCGCCGTGTCTCCTGATGACACAGGGCCAATTGATGCCCTATTTAACTGCATTTTAGATATAAAGTCATGGATGGCAGCGAATTTCCTGCAGCTCAACCAGGACAAAACAGAGGTTTTAGTCATTGGTCCTGAAGGCCAGAGAGAGAAACTTTTACCAAAACTACAGGATTTTAAACCAACACAATCTGTAAAAAATCTGGGTGTGATTTTTGACTCTGAGCTCTGTTTTATTCCACATATTAAAAACATAACAAAGGCAGGTTTCTACCACCTTAAGAATATAGCCAGAGTCCGTCCGTTTCTCTCTCAGGCCAGCACGGAGGTGCTGATGCATGCCTTTATCTCCTGTAGGTTAGATTATTGTAATGCCCTGCTCTCTGGTCTTCCCAAAAAGAGTATCTCAAATCTACAATTATTACAGAATTCAGCTGCACGAGTGCTGACCAGGACCACAGGGCGGGAGCACATTACACCAGTTTTAAAATTGTTGCATTGGCTCCCCGTGCGTTTCAGGATCGATTTTAAGGTTCTTTTATTAGTTTTTAAATGTCTTAACGGTCTTGGGCCTTATTTATCTGACCTGCTTTTACCATATCAACCCTCGCGGACCCTGAGGTCCTCCAGCACCAGCCTTTTAACCATACCACAAGTTAGGACTAAAACACATGGGGAGGCAGCATTTAGTTATTATGGCCCCCGATTGTGGAACAGCCTGCCGGAGAACCTCAGAGCTGCAGAGACTGTTGATATTTTTAAAAAGAGGCTCAAGACTCATCTTTTTAATCAGGCTTTTAACTGATCTCTTTATTTATCTATTTTAAATTCCTCTTATAACCGATTTATGTCTATGCATTTTATGTCTCTGTTTTAGATCATTCTTACCTAGCTATTAACTCAGTTTTATGAGCTAAATAGCTTTTTGTTTATTTGGTTCTTTTTATACCTTTTATCCTATCTTACTGTTTTAGTCCCTCAGCTTTTAGCTCCAGTGTTTCCTCATGGGGGCCTACCACACTGAGAGTTGTTCCTGGTCTCCCGATGGGGGTGCCGTCGGGAGACCGCTCTGACCTGGGTGACTGTAGGGCACTGCACCTCGGTGTGGAGCCTCATGTCTGCCCAGGTTGGGGAGGTCTCTATGGCGGCGCTTCCTGTGGCCGTGGACCGTGGGCCCTCTCAGTGTGGACGGCCCCCAGAGGTGGCTTTTTCCTTGCCTCGGGTCTCGGTACTCGGCCATGTCTCTTTAGTGATAGCTTGTGTGTGTGTGTGTGTGTGTGTGTGTGTGTGTGTGCGTATATGTATATTTCCGTATCTCTATGTGGGGTGGGAGGGTTGGGTTTTCTCTTTTCTTTTTGTTTTCTGTTTTGGATCTTTGTTGTTTTTAACCTCTGTGAGGCACTTTGTGTTACTGTTGTATGAAAAGTGCCATATAAATAAAGTTGATTTGATTTGATTTGATTTAGTAAAAAGCTTGGATGTAGTTGCACTAGTTACTTTCATTTTGCTGTAGCTTAGCTTGCTACATTTCTGAGGGTGATAGCTTTGATGTAGTGAAGCTTCATTTAATATTAGAGTAACTAGTAGCTTAGCTCACTACACTTTCCAAGTAGCTTGCCCAACACTGTTAATTGGTGACTCTAAATTAGCCGTAGGTGTGAATGTGAGTGTACCCAGCCTATTGCCCAATGTCAGCTGGGATAGGCTCCAGCCCCCAAGCGACCCTCAAGAGGATAAGCGGTTATGGGAATCAATGGATGTGCGCAGTTTCATAGAGTTTTGTTTATGCACTGAAATTAAAAGAAGGAGTGACCTGTCCATGCAACTTTTACTCTGATTTGTACGCTAAGTAAACTTTCACTCAGGCTCACAGATGTTAGCTGGCCACAGTAAGTCTGCTCTGTGCTGACACAAAAAAATGCAGTAAATAATTGGGAGGGTTAGAGTCTTATCTCCTTGCGACTGGTACCAGGTCTCAAGAGAATTCCAAAAAGCTATAATGGTCTAGGAGAGAAGCAGTGGGGTGCGCCGAGGTGGGAGGTTTGGGCCTGGTTAGGAGGGAAAGTAGTGGGGGAGAGAGGAGATGTGTAAGGGGGATGCTATGTGGGATGTGGAGGAGTGTATGCATGAGGAGAGAGGTGCGGGGCAGTGAGTGTAAAGGAGACCCAGAAGGTGCTGAGGAGGTTACTGGTGGGGAGTTTAGGGTATGAAGAAGAATGCACTCTCACATTCCTGGTGTGCCCGCCTCATTGTAGCAGGCTAATGAGGCAAGGGAGGGAGCGATGGCAGCCTGGGCTCACAGAGAGGACAAAACCAGCGAGCACCAGCCGGCACGAAGCTGAGCTCACAGCTGAGGAATTCCAAATGCCGGACATGAGAGGGCACGGCTCGGTGCCAGCAGCTTTCTAACAACACGCACACCACACACAAACACACAAACTATGCGCATCAGTGTGAGTGATGCTGGGCTGGTGTGAAAAGTTAGACATCAGACAGTTGTGATAGCTGCCGCTGATGAGATGGAGACTTCTTCCTCAACAGAAAACTAGAATGTATTTTATTTTCAGTCTTCTGTGTCTGTCTTGTTTTATATCGTCATTTTGTTTTGTGGTCTATCCAGAATTTCATTAGTTTGGGTATGAATGGAAATTTTGAGGATACGTTTTCTCCACCCTGAAATTAAATACAATTTAATTTTATGGTCCCTGCTGCTGTTTCTACAACAAATTCATATTCATTTATTAAAAAACAAACACACACCATGTTAGAACACTGATATACTTACTTTAACAATGTGTGTGTATATCATGGCTACCACAAATGTTCTGCATTACTTTGGAGTGTTGTGGTGAAAACAAAATGCTGTTATCTAGTGTAACAGTTGGTCAGTTAATAGGGACTTAACAGTTCAAGGTCAAATTTGAACAAATTGGAACTGACCTGGCAGTATCCTCCGAGGTTGAAAAATGAAGCCAAGGCAGAAGTGCGAAAAACTGTCAGCTCATTCTCATTAAATAATATTGCCACTTTGTCAGTGGTGTTCACGTCTATGACGTGTTAGGTGTCCTCCTGCGTTTGTTGTCGACATTCCAGCCCAGCATGTCAATTTACGCCTGTTACATACATTGTGTCTTTTTTAAATGCACTTCTGCTAATTAGATGCATACAGTCTTTTTCAAAATAACTATACAATATAGATGGTAAAACACCTTGTATTTATGTTAATTTCCTTGTGCAACAAAAGCACTTAGTTATGTTTAGAAAAAAACATCATGGTTTGGTTGAGGGTTTTTTGGAACCACCCACCTCCCCTTCCCCTTGCCCAATCAGGACTTTCCAGCTCCTTATATAACGTTGTTAGTGGCATTTTTTGACACTGACGCCATCCAGCAGTGTATTATACAGCCACGACAGGTGCCATCCAGCTACGTTATGGTAGCATGTTATATGCAAAGTGACAGTATTTGATGAATTCTGAATGAGAGCGGGTTGAAACTGCAGTTCCTCTAATGGCCACTTGAGCCTAGCTTCAAGAGTGAGTCAATTCTCTTAAATACCCATGTTAAAAAGTGCAACCTTACAGCAGAAATAAACAAGTTTACAGCCCAGTACAAAAAACAGTTTTGGTCTCTATAGCTAATTTCTATATTCATGACAACTGTAAGGGGGTTGAATTTTTTATATAATTCAAAACATGGCAGACTGATCAACAGTCTGTGAGCAGTCACCACCAGTTCCCCAAAAATGCTGCACAGCCAATTTTTTCATTTTTACAGTACCGCAGTAGAATAGAATAGAATAGAATAGAACAGAATAGAAAGAACTTTATTTATGCCCGAGGGGAAATTCAGCTGTCCAGCAGCTCATAAAAGACAACAAAAAAAAAAATTAAATACGTTAAAATAAGTGCACAGATAGAAAATAAATTCAGATAAAATAAAATTGTCCGTTACACAATCCAGCCAGTTGTGGCTAATGTGATGTGTGTAAGTGTGTGTGTGTGACTGGATTCAGGAGGTGTTAAACAGTCTTATTGCCGTGGGGACAAAGGATCTCCTGAAACGCTCTGTTCTGCAACGCAGTGAGATGAGCCGACTGTTGCAGCTGCTCCTCTGTCGCTCCAGGAGGCTGTGGAGAGGGTCTCTGCTATTGCCCATTATAGCTTTCAGTTTGCTCAATGTGGCCCCCTCCACCACAGTTCTTAGTGGGTCCAGTCTCCTACCAAGCACTGAGCCAGCCTTTTTTACCAGCTTGTCCAAATGCTTGGTGTTTTTGTCTGTCAAGCTGCTTCCTCAACACACTGCAGCATAGAACAGTGCACTGGCCACCAGTGTTGGTGGTTACCGCCATAAATGGCTTTTTTCAGTAACGAGTAGTGTAAGGCATTACTGTCCCTAAGTGCAGTAATCACATTACAGTTACTTATCAAACACTTAAGTCGTTACTTGCGTTAAATAAATTCATCATTAGATCTTCCCCTTACTTAAGAGTTAGTGACGACAGGCTTCAGGCGGTTGCCAAAGGGTCGTCCTCTGTGTCCAGCTGGTCAGTGGATTACTTGGATGCGGGGATGATCCAGAGGATGGGATAGTTTCTGCCACAAACAAGTACCGAGACCCGGGGAGACATGGGAGCAGCTTCATGTGTTTACAGCAGATAGCAGGAGCGAGGACAGATGTCTCACTCCGCTACTCTGTGCTTCAACGGAGCACGCACTTTCAGTTGATAATTGTAACGTCCGTTGTCCTACTAAGTATTGATAACACGCTTAGTATTTTACAAATTTTTTTTATTTGATGAATGTGGCGCTGATATGCAAAAATGAACTACATGACTGTGGGGCAGTGGGCAAGTAATATAATCATAACACCTTTACACATGGTAACCACCCCCTGCCTGGCATAACAACTTCTCTGGCGGAAACCCTGCAAATACTTAAAGGATAACTTCGGTATTTTTCAACCTGGGCCCTATTTCCCCATGTGTATGTGTGCGTATGATTCATAGGTACAACTCGTCCTAAAATTGGTTCAGTATTGAGGGAGGCGGATGCAGCTGGCAGCCGCGAGGTAGATATGGGGGCAAATGCATCCCGTTTAAGTTTGCGCTAAAAGTGCTTTTTTTTGCCACTGACCGGTTCAGATCGCCAGTGCTATCTCTGTAAATAGCATACTAAGCATTTCCCTGACCCTTCACCTCCTCCTGGCTGTGACGTCATCTCCTGAGAGCTTTGCTTGTTGCCGGAAGAAAACAGGGTACGATATATACGAGGGCAAAGTATGCAACAGTAAATGTGTGTCTCGGAGACAATTCTAGGTATCATTATTACAGGCATAAAGACATATTAGTTATACTTACTTGATGGATAGTTGACCATTTGGTCCCTGTGGTTTTGGTCGCCTCCTCCAATTTATTTTGGGCACATGAAAAAAGGTATCCAGCACTGCCCTATTGATCAGCGGGGGGAAATCCTCTAACGTAGTTACACAGCGTTTGGTAGTTTCTGCATCATCCCAGGACACATCAAGACCATGAATATTGGGCAACAGGTCCCACTCGTTGCAACACAGACATTCTTCCTCTGTGGGCATGGAGTCACAGCAAGGAGCACCACCAGTTCTCAGAGATTCACGTTCGTGCAGCCGCTGCTTCACCCTCGTCTGCTCGTTGGCTGCTCTTCAATTTGTAGGAGCTCCTCGTCTGTATACTTGGGCTCAAATAAGTACGGGCGGCCATTGTAATAAAAGGGCTCATCTTCATTCTCGAAATCGGGTAAATATGCAGCCATGATACTGATGCAGTAAAACTCTCAACTGTACTCCGGGACAACCAAAGCCACTCTGAGCGGCGCTCAGCATGGCTCCTCTGTTTTCTACCGGCAACAAGAAAAGCTCTTGCGAGATGACGTCACAGCCGGGAGGAGGTGATGGGTCAGGAAAACGCTTAGTATGCTATTTACAGAGATAGCACTGGCGATCTGAACCGGTCAGTGGCAAAAAAAAGCACTTTTAATGCACAAACTTATACGGGACGCATTTGCCCCCGTAACCGTTTTAGCTTGTTTCGCGGCTGCCGGCTGCATCCGCCTCCCTCAATACTGAACCAATTTTAGAACGAGTTGTACCTATGAATCATACGCACACATACACATGGGGAAATAGGGCCCAGGTTGAAAAATACCTAAGTTATCCTTTAAGGAGAGAAAGAGGGAAGTCTGCTTAGGGGCCTACCTTGTGAACCAGCTGTGCAATGAACAAGAAGCTCTGGCCTGACACCTCATGCAACAGCCTAATAGCATTTTGGATTTCAGTCATCGCTACAGTTACACTGATGGGAGAAAAGATATGCTTTTATACAAGTGAGGGCGCACAGTGAATGAAGTGGGGGGGGGGCACTGCCCTCTGGTGCCCCCTCGTGAAGCAGACTCTGGGTATATCCATCTAGTTAACTATACCTACCTTAGGATTGTTACACATATGTAAGGTTTAATGCTATATTGTTAACTGGCAAATTACGTGACAATGCATTTCAGACAATTTTACAGAGTAACTAGTAATGTAACAAGTATTGTAACTAATTACTTTCTCCAGGGAGTAATCAAGTAAAGTAAGGGATTACTTTTTTCCCTAAGTAATGTGTAATGTGTAATACATTACTTTTTTGAGTAACGACCCCCAACACTGCTGGCCACCACTGTGTGATAGAACATAGTCAACATCACCACACACACATCAAAGGACCCCAGTGTCTGCAGGAAGAACAGGCAGCTCTGTCCCCACCTGTAGAGGGCACCAGTATTAGAGGACCATTCCAGCTTATCATCCAAGAGGACCCCCAGATATTTGTAGATGTGGACCACCTCAATGTCCTCCCCCTGTATGGAGACTGGTTAATGGGGTGACCTCTTCCTTCTGAAATACACCACCATCACCTTGGTTTTGGCTGTGTTCAGGTGGAGACAGCACTTACTCCACCAGTCCCTGAAGGCATCAACAAGGTCACTGTACTCCCGCTCCTGATCGCTCCTGATACAAGCCACAATAGCTGTACGGTCAGAGTATTTTTGTATGTGGCAGGACTCTGAATTGTACTTAAAGTCTGCTGTGTAGAGTGTGAACAGGAACTGTGCTAAAACAGTTCCCTGTGGAGCACCAGTGCTGCTCCTGACCATCCCAGAGACACAGCTTCCAAGCCTGACATACTGAGGCCACTCTATCAGGTAGTCTGTTATCCAGGAGGTCAGGAAGCGATATACTCCCATCCCCTCCAACCGGTCTCTCGGTATGGGGGGCTGGATAGTATTAAACGCACTTGAAAAGTCAAGGAAAAGGATCCTCACACAACATCCCGTCTCCTCAAAGTAGGTGTAGGCCTGCTCCTGATAGGCAAACTGGAGGAGCTCCACAGCATCAGTGACCTCTGACTTCAGGACACAGAGGACCAGGCACTCCAGGGTCTTCATAATGTGTGATGTTAAGGCCACCGGTCAGTAGTCATTTAAATCAGCCGGGCGAACCACTTTGGGCACCGGGACTTTGCCGGTTCGAAGACTACTGTTAAGGAGCCACCGAAGGAGCTCTGCTAGCTGGGCTGCACAGTCTTTCAGGAGCCTTGGACACACTCCATCCAGGACCGCAGCTTTCCCTGTACGCAGTCTCCTGAGCTCCACCCTCACCTCGTCTGCTGTTAAGGACAGTGGTAGTTGGCCGTGGGTGGTAGATGTTGTAGCTGTAGCTGTAGCTGCAGTAGTGGGGAGGGGCTACTTCCACGTGACAGTGGAGCAGGAGCAGCAGCAGCAGGTGACAATGTGGAAGGGGGGGTGGATGCAGGGGTAGGGTGAACACTAGGGCTGGGTATCGGTACTCGATACCTTTCAGGTATAGAAAAAATGACTGTTTCTATGGTTTTGCTCGCAGCCAATCACCGCAAGCATTCTTCGATTCAATGCGCCGTGTGATTGGTCCACCACCATAACAACAACAGTTCGTATAGCAGTGAAGCAGGTTGAAGCCGTGCGCGCTGCATCTGTGGCGGAATTGGCTGGTCAGTGTTCTGAGATGCCAGCAAAACGCTCAAAAGTATGGCTGAACTACACGCCTGTGGTGCCTGGTACAAATAAATGCATAAAATGCAGTAAGATTATTTCAGGGAAAACCAGGAATACAAGTAACATGATAAAGAACCTCATCAAACACGGAGAAAACTTCAGGATGGAGAACTGCATGGTGTTTACGAAGTCGGCTTCTTCAAAACCAGCGTCGTCGTCTGTTCAACAGGACATGGCGTAACTGTCGATAACTTCAGGTAATATATAAATAGTTACTAGGCTAACAGTACTCATCCTTTGTGTGTTAAAACATTATTGTTAAGTAAATCGCTTTGGGCATGTTGTAGGCATGTGTGCTAATGCTAGCTTGCTAGGTCTGGAGAGGGGGAGAGAGAGGAGGGGGGGGCCGCAATGAGAAATGCCCTGAGATTGACAGCTTTGATGGACAGAGCAGAACAGAGGCCTGAATTGCGCTACACTGCCACTGTGTTTTCTGTGTGTGGGTGTGTGTTACCTCATTTCCCCTGAGTCCACTGCCCATCCCGTGGACCCAGTGGGAAAGGGTGGAGTGGAGGGCTGTTTGTTTGTTTGTGAGTATGTGTGAGGGAGAAAGGGTGCAGGGATATGGACGGAGCTATTTTCAAAATGTATTCGTGTAAAAATCTTTTGAATGGGGAGGAGTGGTGACATTTACACAACTGATTGCTTTCTATTCACATGATTAATATCGAATGAAGTTTAAAAAAAAAGCGTCAAATGAAGTACTCAATTGGTATGGGTATCGTTTTAAGGGTACTGGTATCGGTACTGGTATTGAAAATTTTTAAACTGTTAAAGAACAGGTTGAGGTGTTGGCTTTGTCCACATCACCATCCATAACCTGGCTATTCTTTGAATAGCCTGTGATGTTCTTCATTCCCATCCACACCTCTCTGATGTTGTTTGGCTGCAGCTTACTTTCCACCTCTCTTTTGTAGTCCACCTTTGCCTTTCTCAAGTTCCCCTTCAGGTCATGCTGAACCTCCCCGAGCCTCTCTATATCCCCTTTCTCGAATGCCAGCTTTTTCTGGCAGAGGAGCTGCTTGATATTATTGTTAACCCAGGGTTTATTATTGGGGAAGTAGCGTACAGTCTTTACTGGCATTACAGTGTCCCTACAGAAGTTTATATATTCTGTTTGAATATCCACCCTAGTGTCCATGTCCATGTTGTTGTCCTGTGGCTCCAGTAGTACAGTCCAGTCTGTACATTCAGAACAGTCAGAGTGGGTGGTAACAGGCAACTTTAATACACAGAGTTTGTATGTAGGCTGGAGGGAGACCAGGTTATGATCTGATCTGCCAAGAGGTGGTAGGGCAGAGGCACTGTAGGCATCCTTGGCATTTCCATAAAACAAATCTAGTGTCTTATTCTCCCTCGTGGGACAGTCCACATACTAGTAGTAGAGTAGTGTTGTTAAAATACCCCGTTATTGCAATGAATGCACTAGGATGCTGGGTCTGAATCCTAGCAACAGTTTCATAGATGATGTCACTGCCGTTGCTGCCCTTGGTAGAATGTAAACAATAATGGCGACAATATGTGAAAACTCCTGCAGTACTGCAGCAAAATAAAAATCTTCTGAACACAAGTTTAATTAAAACTCTTTCTATGTGGAATTCTTGATCCATGGAGGTATTATATGTGTTAAACTTTCCTTGTGCCCTGTATAGCATTTTCAAAATCCATCACATCATCACAATTTAAAGTCTATGAACGGGTGGGAACTTGCAGGCAGGGCCAACAGGAGAAACACTACTGCACATATTCCATGGACCTCTTACTGCAGAAGTAAACCTAGAAGCTAGAAACTTTTTTCGTGTATTTACCAGGAGAGCAACTAGTTATTATAATAAATCTATGGTCACCACAATATATAAGTCAGATCCACCCCTCCCTTCTCCACAGCTCCACCTCTCATAAAAATACTGTCACTTTTGGCTCCAAAAAATCCAAGATGGCAATGCCCAAAATGCTTACTCATGACTTCAAAAAAGGGATTCCACAAACCAATGGGTGACGTCACAGTGGTTACATCCATTATTTTATGCAGTCTATGGTCATGTCGCCTAAAAGTTGTAGAAGTCATGTTATTCTCTTTTATACCCTTTGAAGCCACACTAGAATGACAAGCTAACGTTAAATCAGTTGCATTTTCCAAAGTTAGCAAACAGCTATACCTTTAGCTTTATGATTTTTACCACTATGGTGCTCATTCCCAACTATTTCCGTATTCCTTTCTTAGACATTTTGGTGTCATGACTATCCGCTTGCATGGCCACTGGAAACTAAAACCTGCAGTAACTAATTTATTTTATTTAATTATTTTTTGGCCACTTAGGGACAGCGGAAACAACCTATGAACACAAACTGACATATATGCACCTTTGTAGTTGGTATGATAAACTCAGCAAACAGTTGCTAATTTAAAGATCCAGCAGACACAGAGAAACATGATCATTCATTTCTACTCATGTTTGTGTTAATCTGATGAAGCAAAGTCCAATATTCATCCGTTTTTAACTCTGTTTTGGTCACCACCAACTCCTCAGGGAAATATCTGACTCTCTTGCAGATGAATGCTCCACTATATTCATCAGCTAGTTGTTAACTGTGTCTTTCTGCGGTTGACTTTTTTTAAACTTTATGTGCATACCGGTACATCTTTAACATAGTTACATCATGTTATGGAATGTACTTATGTCACTTTACAAGGACTGAAAACATAATCTTTTTCTAAACCTTACCAGGTAGATTTGGTGCCTAAAACAGTACATGCCACCACCATGTAACTGAACAAATTACGTGCCACCACTATGTAATATGGTGTTAAATGGATTTTCAACCAGATCTGTGTCACCCCCAGGTGGGCAGTATGAATGGTGTTAAGGCGCCCCCATTGTGCCAGCTGCTGAAGCTCCCCCATCTGCCGACCAAAATCCACCAGATGATGTGCAATGGACATCAATGATGCAAAATGATGTGTTCGTGTATCGCATTTAACAACAACAAGGTCCTGGCTGGAAATGAAACTGGAAAAACTATTGTAGGTTACTTTTTTTTTTAAATATATTTTTTGGGGCATTTTTAAGCCTTTAATTGATAGGACGGACAAGCGTGAAAGGGGGAGAGAGAGAGGGAGTGACATGCAGCAAGGGGCCACAGGCTGGAGTCGAACCCGAGCCGCTGCGGCAACAGCCTTGTTCATGGGGGGCCTGCTCTACCACTAAGCCACCGACGCCCATATTGTATGTTACTTAACTACAAGGCCACCAGATGCTCCAAGACTTGTGCAAATTTGAATGAGAACCACTTTTTTTTTTTCAAACAGTATGCCAGTGCATTTTCATGATGCATAAAATCCATATGCTCCTAATAAAACTTCTGTTACTTCTCAGTAGTAACGCAGTGATGCCAAGAGTACCCAGCTGCAGGCAAGATGGCGGACAAGGGCGCCGCCATATATCCAATCCATACCGGAAGTTGTATACATACCGGAAGTCCATACCAGAAGTCGTTGGTTTTTAAGTCTGTCTTTTTTTATATTATTTATTTTAGCAATACATTTACAAACTTTGAAGCAGTAAACAATTATAAATATATATATTATAAAATAAATAACAATAATAATAATAATAATAATAATACAATTATTTTAAATACAATCATGTTTTGTTTGGAATAACATTGACCCCAAAAAGTTAAACCTACAAAAATTGCAGAAAATCAGCAAACACATGAATTTTAGTTGGTTTAATTTTTAACAAAGATTAAATAAGGTGAGCACTTTCATTTATTGGGCTACAGTTGCAACAAGCAGATTACTATCAGGTCATTCAAAACAACTGAAAACCATGGACACAACAAATGTTATACTTACTCTTACATCAGTATGGTTAATTCTAACTATTTAACTATTAAATGAACGTAATAATTAGATTGTCATATTGTCAGATGTATTCTATTATATTTAAGGAATACAGGTAAACACAATATTACACTATTGTACTGGCAACATAAAGAAGTAGACTTGGAGTTCTCTTTTTTGTTGTTGTTTTTATTCCAGATATCCATATCAATCTCAAAAGTAGAAAAAAAAACAAAGAAAAAAAATGCAAAAACAGTAAAATCATTTAACTGTCTATAAAATGGTATAAAATGTCAACCACTGTTCTACAAATCACAAGATCCCAAGATGCAGCCTAAAATGTCTTGTTTTGTCCCAAACAAATATCATTAAACATTACTGTTACATGTAGAAGTATATGATCTCAAACAGATATTTCTCATCAACATACCATGGAAATGAAGTGCATTTTCCACATGGTTTTTCAGGTGCCTCTGGATCGCACTCTCATTTTTGGTTTTAAATTTGGGGCAGAGAGGACACCCAAACTCGGAAGGTGAAAGGGTTGTGTGCCCCAGACTGGCTTCATCACTCAAAATAGAGGGGTGCATCTGAAAAAAGGAGAAGTCAATCAACATTGATAGCTGGAAAACATACTGAACATCAACCATATTTTACCGATCTAAAGGACTCATGGTGGAGGAGGCACTGCAGCTATTTATGTATCCGCATGTGTATGTGTATTAAGTGCTCTGATGCATTACTAAAACATAATACAAATGTGTGTTTTGCAGACACCCGGGGCGATTTATACATTATTTATGTGACCCGGTTAACCCTCGGGGGTCACTCATGTCGTATACCACATGAAACGACTCTCGTTACTATTTTTAGAATATCTCCGGAAAACAAAGATGTATAGAACTTGACTGAGCAGTACAGGGTTGAGGTTATACAAGCATTAATACACAAGGCGAACCAAAAATTGCACACACTCACTGCTAGTGTGCAGTGAGTGTGTGCACAGATGTTTTACACCACAACACACCAAGGGCAGTAATAGTCTCTGACCAACACTGACACTGTTTACACACAGACATTGATGAAAGGGAGCACAACAGACCTTGAGCAGCTCAAGTTAAGTTAATACCAATCATGCCCTCGTTTTTACACAACAAATGTAGCTAAATCCACCATCCGGTGGTAGTAATTTGTGCATGCCGAGATTCCCCACATAGACATCCCCCTAATGATTCGATACATTACGCAGAATTGCATCTTAGAGAACATAACACACGTATTAAAATATAATGAAGATGACGGCGCGTATAATCGCAGCGGCTTGGTACTCTATGCTAGTACTAGCTACTAGCTAGTACTGCTGGTGCTAAGTGCCGAACAGAATTTCATTGTACAATGTACAATGACAATAAAGTTGTCTAATTCTAATAATTAAAAGACTTGTTCCCTTACCGTTCTTTCTCTTTGTCATGCGTGTATTGTTCGCATTCTTCTCTTCGTCTTCTCCATTGTCTTCTTCCTCTTCTTCGGCGAATAATACACAGACCAACTTCTGGTATGGACTTCCGGTATGGATTGGATATATGGTGGCTCCCTTGTCCACCATCTTGTCTGCAGCTGGGTCCCTCTCGAGTGATGTTGAGTTTAGCCTCACACAACTTTTCATAATCAAGGAGAGGCTGGGTTTCATCTTTTCAAATGACATGAAACTTCAATTGGAGAAGCTGATGGGTATTAAATTATCCAGAATCCAAAGCAAACATTTTTTCTGTCTCCCGGTAGTCTTTTTTCACATGGAAAATAAGTGTTTCAATTTAAATTACTTGCTCAAAATATCAGCACAAAATATCTGTGTTGGTGTCAGCCATCAAATACTAAGCATTTGTACATCCTGCAGTGTCAAAAGCCAGTGCGCAGTCTTGGACACAGTAACTGTGATCAGCAGTCTATGATTGTCCAACGTTAACATCAAAGTGGATGAAGAACATCCTTCCTACTTTTATAGCTGACAAACAGACCAATGACAAGAGAAACAAAGTCACTCCCATTCAGGAAGCTCTGTGACACATCCTTTTCTTCCTCTCTCCCTCCCTCCCTCCGTCTGTCATCTTCTCACTGCTCTGGGATCCAGCTGGCCTGGTGAGGTGCATCATCCAGGCCTCATGGAGGTAATGGAGGGTGAAATCTATGAGAAGTTCAAGGATCAAACCACTCCGTAAGCACTAAAGCTAACATGACATTCCTTTGACCAGCTGCAGGAATTAGGATGGCTGCTGGCACTCATGCATGTAGGCACACTCACTGTGTTCGTCGGGGCTAATTTGACTGTGTGAGTGCAAACACAGCTTAACATAACTACCCCACTTTGCTCCAGCCACTTATAATACAGGAATACAGCCGAGCAGCTGGACAGATGTGTTCATAATCAAACATCTTCTTGTAATGGATCCACTTTTTAAAAATGATTGTGGCATAAATAAGTTTTGAGGTACTTTACTTAAGTATTTCATTTTATGCATTTATTTTCAGAGAGGTGGCCAGAGTGGCACACCAAAAACAAAAGGCATAACTTAATTTCAGTTATTCCATTATGCTGTTGAAGTGTATTAGGTTATTGCATACTGCTAAACTTTGGTTTCTTCTTTTAAAGTTAATATTACTAATTATCTGATGTGCATACACTAATACCAGTACAGTTAACATTTTGAGTGCCAAAACAATCCTGTTTTAATGTGTACTGGATTGTATATGGGATAGGTGCCAGGTAATTTGTTTTTCCATTGATAAGCTGGTTGTCCTTTTCCTTAAAAAGACACATATACAGCTTTAATTTGAAGGGCTGCATTGACTGTAAGGAACAAAACATTTTTGGGAACTTCTAAAGTTTAAAACCACCACACTGCGCTGTGTTTGTTTGCTTTTAGCTCTATTTTGGTCTCCACTAACTCCTGTATGTCTAGCTACTAAATGATCCACGATGTCCACCCGCTAGTCTCTAACTGTGAGAGTGAACCAGTAGCACAGTTTAGACCCCTCTGATATGTGGTTGAGTCACAGTGATGTTCTAGAGACGACAGTGCTGGTGAACAAATGCATCTGTCCAGGGGCATAGCCATCATTTCAGAAGTGAGGGGGACGAATTGTTCAGAGGTCTATTGAGTGATTTATCATCCTCTCGCATTCAATTGCACCTCTCCTTAGCGGCCAAAGAACCACATAACCACAAACAGCCACAGTACAGCACCAGGGGACCGACTTTAGTTCTTTAAAATTATATACTATCAAAATCTAAAGTTTTAGCTGCCAAACTCTTGTTGAGTTGACACAGAGTGACCCTCGAGCATCTACAGGGTAAGTAGCCAGATAATTAAGTGCCAAATCACAACTCTGAACACGAAAAGTTCAGTAAAACATCACTGCTGTTAGCAAGTTATTAGCAAACAAAATGGAATGGAAGTGACAAGGTAAGAGGGTAATAAGCCACATAATTTAATTTAATGGCATGATGACAGAAAGTGACACACACTAAACATATCAACATCAAGATGTATTTTACATTTTAGTCAAATATGACAGCACAGATGTGCAAAATTAATCAAATATTTTTAAGCCTTCTCCCTGTGCTACCTATTGCAATACAGACAAAAAACATTTTAGAGCATAAATAAGGGTAGTTCTGATAGCTGTGAAAATTAATCTAGGAGTCACTCTTATCCTATAGACATTTCCTTAGCCAGTTATAATTTCTTCTTACCTGTGAAGCCTTGGGCTGATAATTGGTGCTGCTGTCAGGTCGCAATAATATAGATAATAAATGTGCAAAGCAAAATTTATAAATAGAATTAGGAATAGTAGTGGTGACATAGCTGTGGAAATTAACCTCAAAGTCACTTTTATGCTATAGATATTTTCTCTCAACCAGTTAGAATCTCTCCTCACTGTGAAGACCCTGCATGATCATCCTTGCTGGCCTCTGGTCCACTGACTCCTCCCTGACCCTGCTCTTTCTATTGTGGCAATAAAGATTAAAAGAATATGTTCAAAGCAATAGTGAGCACAAGTTCTGCGCAGAAATTAAGGAGGAGTGGGTTTATTCCTATCATGAAACTAGCTAGCAAGCGATTTAACATAGGTAACAATAACCTTAGTGTTCTTGTTAACTAGCTTAACTTGGTATATTGGCATCTATTAATTAGTCATCATTTAGATAACATTATCTACATGCAACAGCATTACTCAGCTTACACGGTTTGTTTGGAAGAAACTGTGCAAGGTTTTTTGCTTCTTGCTGGCTGTTTTGCTGCACTGCCCAGCAGCATGTCTTGTCTGTGCATTGATTCAGATCACAACACGGCAGCATGTGTATGCCTGTCTACTCGTGGTGCGTTTAAAGACGGTTTGGAAAAACACGTTACCACATGTTAAAAACGACAGCACAGCAGTAGCGGCTGTCAAAAGTGCGGGGGACGGAGGGCACAGATATGGGAAGTGTGGGGGACATGTCCCACGCGTACCCCGCGTCCGCTACGCCCATGCATCTGTCAACAAGTGAGTTCAAATAAGTGTGACTGAGAAATCTCATTCTCACATGCAACGAATACATAAATAGCCACAAACAAACAGGTACTCCCACAGGGCTATACTAACAATGTATGCACACACTCATACCACTAGCATGAATGATCCCAAAGTATGTGTACACACCACACACAATTACTCAGAGAGCACTTAGTGCAAGTTTTGGAGCTGTGCAGTCAAAGCTTGACTCCTGATTACTTTGAAGCTCACTCTCTAAAGCTTGTTATTAATGACTCCTAACTGTTCCAGTGGCAGGAAACACCCAGGAAAACCTCCACACCCCTGATCTTATCTCTTATTTTTTTCCCTGGACTTCCCATCAGCAGCCAGTGGAGCTTGCATCACCTCCCTAAAAGCACAATAGCAGCTAGATGATTACAACGTCTTTTTAGAAGAATAGTTTGTTGTTGTTGCGTTCTGCATTCAGAGAAGGATCAAGATTAAATCAACCCATCAGTCAAGGGAGATTTGGAGTTAAGTGAATGGAGGCATAGTAAAAAGTGCCCTGAAAGCAATTCCTGGGACGTTTGTGAATTTCTGTCACCATAGCTACAAGCGATTGGGTCAACTCGATGGTTTCTGCAGGGCAACAAGCTGGCCAAACTGTCTGACTTTAATCCAAAAGTCAAACAGTATGCCAGCTGGAGGAATTTGCCCATTTCTGGGGTAAATTAAACTGTCATTTTGGACTAATGGAGAAGGAATGAATTAATATTTACAATTTCAAACTCCCAGCACCAGAAAAGACACAACTAGGATGGGTTTATTTAAGTTTCTGCTACTTATACATACATGATGTTTTAAAATAAGGAATCTAAACCATTCAACTTTTGTACTGTCATGTAACCAATCTTTATTATACTGCAGAAGCAGATAAACATTTATGCTGATACATAAATGTCTTCTAGAAAAAAGAAATATATTAAATTAAATAATGATTTAGTTCCACCAATGCTCTCTTTCATTCAAAGTTCTTTACAGATAAAAAAACAGAAATTAATAATTTAAAGATGAAATTGTTTCTTTTTAATGTTTAAGTGTTGACTTGTGATTGTGGGTTTTTTTATAACTTAAGAAATACTTTACCTGCAAAATGACCATTTGTATTTCAATTACTTACTTAACAACACAACTTAAAGCAACTCTTACCTTTCTTGCATTTCACACAGCACTTAGAAAAAATCTGAACATCCACAACTCCCGCCTCCCTCCACAGTCCCATCCCCCTCCTCCTGCAACTCCACCTCCCTCCAAAGGCCTACTCCCCCCTCCTCCAATATGTCCTCATGATGTCTATGATAGACGTAGGCATTGGCAAGGTAACGTTAGATACACAGAAGTGGCGAGCGAGTGTAACGTTACAACCAAGACAGTCAAACGCAACCCCAGAGTTTTAAAACTCAACAGGAGTCAGTAGCTATGTTTCCATCCAAAAGTGATTTGAATCATTGGGAAATGCACATTAAAAGAAATACAAATCCTGTGTGTTTCCATTAAATGTATGGACTTTGGTGAAAACTACAAAATCGTGCAAGTTTTCTGCAGAACCGGAAACAAAACAAGTCTCGCATTCTTCTTCTTCTACGTTTTCTGGCGGTTGGCAACCAGCTTGTAAATACATTACCGCCTTCCCGACCCGGAGTGTGGATATCACCATAGAGAGAGGTGTGCTACGTCAGACTTAAAGGATAACTTAGGTATTTTTCAACCTGGGCCCTATTTCCCCATGTATATGTGTGCGTATGATTCATAGGTACAACTCGTTTTACAACTGGTTCAGTATTGAGGGAGGCGGATGCAGCTGGAAGCCGCAAAACGGGCTAAAACGGTAACGGGGGCAAATGCGTCCTGTATAACTTTGCGCATTAAAAGTGCTTTTTTCACTTACCACACATTTCACACTTTTAACACACCACATATATTCACTCTTTGAGGTGCAGACCACTGATGGATTGGGGGGGCTTCACAATAGGGCAGGCTATGGGACAGTGGTATCTTGTAGCCCTCCATGCTGCCCCCCAGCCCATCCTTATCTGTCCTCCAATTTTAAAGCACCACACACACCTACATCTTGGGGGACAGATGAGGACAGGTTCTAGGGGCTTTATGGCTCCGTTGGGTGGTGGGCGGGCGGGCCTTCCTGCCCCGCCCATCTGGGGTGCGTCTCTGGCTCTCTGGGGGTGCTGGCCATTGCGGCCCCGGGTCCTTGGGTCTGCGTGGTGTCCCGCGGCCTCTGCGGCTCCCTGGGCGTGGGGTCTGGGCGCTCCTGCGGCCTTGGGGTGCCTTGCCGGCCACCTTCCCCCACTGCGCTGGGACATTGACCCTGGACCCTGGTGATGGTTCTCATAAACACACTGGGAGGGTTCAAATACACGCATGCGTGTTCGATACTTCAGCTCTGTGACACATCGCAAAGAACCGATGGGATCACTCAAAAGGGGCTCCGTTGCCTCTCAAACCTACCACACTGCTCTGGCAACTCTTCTCCACAATCGGGCTTTCCTCCACCACCAGGACTCTCACATTTCTGGTGTTCAGTATAGACTTCTCTTTTGTTTTTTTTGTTGTGTTTTTTTTTTCTTTTCTTTTCTTTATTATACATTTATTTGTTTATTTTTGGTAATCTGTATGGAGCACAACAACCTCAAGGCCACAATACATCAGCTACACTGCCTGTTTCTCCTCTGTTTTTTTTTTCTTTTCTTTTTTTTTTCTTCTCCTTCTTCTCCGCATGCACTGTCGCTATATAACTCAGGACTTAAGCACCTGTCCCTCAATCCCCCCTGCTTGTCCCTTACTTTCCCCTTGACACACTATGGTGTATCACGGCCCTCTCTGGCTCATACTAGGAAGTTTTTCCAATAAAGGCTGATAGGCTAGTCTCCAGGGAGGGTGGGTGACGGTCACAATTACGCTCAGTATGGGTATAAAATGCTTGACTGCAAGACTAACAGTGCATCAATCTTCATAAAAAGCTTACACCCTTTTGTGGCGCTAAGCTACAAAGACTAATGCAGACAGGTATAAAAAAAAAAATAAATAAATAAAATTGGTTCAGTATTGAGGGAGGCAGATGCAGCCGGCAGACGCAAGGTAGATATGAGAGCAAATGTGTCCCGTATAAGTTTGCGTATTAAAAGTGCTTTTTTTTGCCACTGACGGGTTCAGATCACCAGTGCTATCTCTGTAGATAGCATACTAAGCATTTCCCCTACCCTTCACTTCCTCTGGGCTGTGTGTGACATCATCTCGCGAGAGCTTTGCTTGTTGCCGGAAGAAAACAGAGGAGCCATGCTGTGCGCCGCTCAGAGTGGCGCTGGTTGTCCCGGAGTACAGTTGAGAGTTTTACTGCATCGATTGAAAACAATGATTTGTGTTTGTGCTTATTCGAATTGCAAGAACAGGATGTCGCGCAACACCCCGTACAGCTTTCATAGGCTGCCTTTGTCGGACGGCGAGATGTTGAAGTTGTGGCTAGTTGTGCTACAAATGGATGCTAACACTCCTGTCCAGACACTGCGCCTTGCAGACCATCGGGTCTGCAGTGCTCACTTCTCCCAAGATGACTTCTGCCAGCCAAAGAAGAGAAGACATCCAATCCCGAAACACCTCTTCCTCAAGAAAACAGCTGTCCCACGAGTAGAGAGAGCTACAGACACAGTGGAGGTAATGTTATATAAACAATGTTCGAAACGCTTAGTATGCTATTTACAGGGATAGCACTGGTGATCCCGTTTTGCGAATCAACATTTTTTCGAATCAGTCAAAACCCGGCTACAGCAAGCATATTTTAGTTTGTGCGAATCAGGGGATTTTAATTTGAATTTTGGCGTTTCCATCATAATTTTCCGATGCGATACTTCTAGATGCGCATCTAAACAGGTTGATGGAAACATGGCTACTGATGACTGATGAGTTTTAGAATAAGGTTACCGTGCTAACATTAGATAGTAGCATTAATGTTATTAGTAAGTGGAAACGCACAAGGAAGATAACGTTAATGTTTCAGAGGCTACGCTATAGTAGGCTAACGTTAGCCATTAGCTACTGGATGCTGTGTTGTCATATATAACATTATGAACTGAACTGAACTTCTTAATTTGTCATTTTTATGTGCAGCACAAAAACAAAATTACATTTTGCATAACCCAAGCAAAAAGAAACAAAACATTTAAAAACAATTTGTGCAACATATAAGAAAGAACATATAGTGCAATAGTCAGATGAAAAGGGTCGACATTTCAGTCAAAAACTCCACATCCTGAGAGCAGAACTGGGAGATCCTCTTCACATCACAGCATCATGAATTGTTTGTGTATACACCAGGAGCTTACCAGACGATGCAGCCTCTCTGTCTGCTCTATGTAGTGGTAGCCCCGTTAGCTCAACACCAGAGTCTGATATGTTACCATTCATCCATGTCTCAGTGAACACAAGGACGCAGCAGTCCCTCACAGTGTTGCCAACTTAGCGACTTTGTCGCTATATTTAGCGACTTTTCAGACCCCTCTAGCGACTCTTTTTCAAAAAAGCGACTAGTGACAAATCTAGCGACTTTTTCTGATGTTATTGAAGACTTCTGGAGACTCTGTTGTGAGACCACGTATCATTCTCAGTCTTCTCAACGGGCAGCGAATGCTGCCGTGAGCTCCTCTCTCGCCCCAAAGCACTCACAGACGGCCCAGTCCTCCCTCCCAGCAGCAGTCAGAGCAGGAGACGTTAACCCCTCCACGTCCAGACTGCAAGTGAATCGCACATGCGCGGAACCGCCACTGTTTATATCCACAAGCATCCCTGTTACTAGTTTATATCCACAAGCGTCCGTTACTAGTTTATATCCACGAGCGTGCCTATTACTAGTTTATATCCACAAGCGTCCCTGTTACTAGCCTGTTTGTTGTCTCACAGACTCGGGAGTGGGGGAGGGGGTGGAGGTGGGGGATGATACGTGAGCGGTTACGTCAGTCAGAGGCCTCCACGTGGGGAAGACAGACAAGACAGGAGAAAACTCTGACCAATCATTGCATTCAGTCCGAATGCAATGATTGGTCAGAGTTTTCTTAGAACCATATGAGAATGGTATAATTATGAGTTTTTATTTCTGGTGGAATTCACTTACATTTTAGTGTGCCATCAGCTTATTAATAGTATTTTAACCTAAAAAAAGAAAAGTGTAAAATTTCCAGAAAGGTAAGTGTTGCTTTAAAACAAACAAAATATCAACGTCATCTAGTGTCAGTATTTTACGTCAGACTGACATTGTCATTAGATGTCCTGACATTGAATTATGGTCATCTGATGCCACAAACTAAATTCTGCCAAATATCAACAACTAACAACGTTGGTGGCCAGCTGGGTCAAGTCTGTGAATGCTGACCATTATAAAGAAATGTGAACAAGACTACCAAGCTGACTCCAGACATCAATATGATGTCAGAAAGACAGTGGACTCTTACATTGGACAAGACGCTAAATTTTGGTTGGAATGAAGAACGTGTGAACGACATTTTAAATGTCTAATGACATTTGAATTTCACGTTGTGTGGACGTTAATAATATGACATTATGCATTTTTTGGGTTTTGTTCTACGCATCTTATGATCAAATGTCATTATTCTATGTCAAGATGACATTGACATGAGGTGTTTGGAGGATATTGGATTTTACAACACAACTTAAAATAAAAATAAAATGACAACAGATGATGCTGCAGTTTTTACTTTTATTTATCCTTTGAGATTGACATCTCTTTTACAAGGGAGCCCTGGCCAAGAAGGCAGCAAACCAAAGTTACAACAATACAACAACATAAAACATAAACACAACAGTACATAGATAGTACATACAGTACACATCAAATTCAAAGAAAGCAGCTACAGACTTCTGTTTTTACAGACTGTAACAAACATTTAAAAGGAAGGAAACAAGGTCAGCCAATTTTAGCGTTTTCTGGAGCTGATTCCAGGACCAAGGGGCATAGTAACTAAAAGCGGTCTTCCCAAATTCAGTGACGACGCAAGGGACCGAGAACAACAAAAAGTCCTGAGAGCGCAGGCTAGTAGTAGTAGAGCGATCGAAGAGGTGGTTCAAATAGCCAGGGAGTAGCCCTAAGATGGCTTTGTAGATAAAAATATGCCAGTGGAGCCATCTGCGATAGTTTAGTGATATCAGACCAGACCCTTCATATAAGAAGCAATGATGGGTGAGAGATTTGGCATTTAAAATGAAACGCAAGGCACCATGATAGACTGTGTCTATAGCCTTAAGGGATGCAGCAGAGGCATGCATATAAAGAACATCACCATGATCAATCATGGGAAGAAAGGTAGCCATGACAAGTCTCTTTTTTGCAGTGAGATTAAAACAATGCTTGTTTCTAAAGCAAAATCCTAGTTTAATCTGGGGTTTTTGGCAAGATTATCCAAATGAATAGAAAAAGTAAGTTTAGAATCAAGCCAGACTCCAAGATGTTTATAGAAAGCCACCTGTTCTATGCACTTTCCATCAGTGGTGAAAATGTGAGGAACAGGAGGCTGGGAGTGGGATCTAGAGAAATGCATGACTTTTGTTTTACTAGCATTTAAAACCAGTTTAAGATTTTTAAAATCAGCCTGAATCGAGCGAAACAATTTTTGGAGGTGCTGAAAAGCGCAAGACAGAGAGGAGGCACAAGAATAAACAATTGTATCATCTGCATACAGATGAAAGTTAGATGAATCAGAATTTCTACATCATTATTCTACATCAAATTGACATTGGCGTTAGTCATCCTGACATTGAATTTTGTTCAGCCAATCCTACAACTTACTTTCAACCAAATATCAACGTCTAGCAACAGGTGGGTCAAGTCTGTGAATGCTGACCAATATAATAACATGAACGTGAACACATTCCCCTTCTGTGTGTGTGTGTGTGTGTGTCAAAGTATTGAAATGGACAACTTAACATGAAGACATGCAGACTTTGTGAATCTAAACAGGCCTTTCCCATGATCAAACAACATCAGAGCCAATGTGACTTCATCCTGCGTCCTTGAGTTGTGGACCATTTTAGGAATGAATGAAAAGCAGGGGAACACATTGTCTTACAGCTTCCTTTGTTATTCAAAGTGTCCCTGCAGCAGAGAGTCCACAGCTCTGGGATTGGACTGGACTGGGTCTGCCCCTGGTTCCTCCTGATAAGGGAGGCAGGGCAGTGCTGCTCTGTCTGCTAACAGCTCAACACTTTGGCTGAGCACAATACAGCATCAAGCCACCCACTGTGGGAGACACACACACACACACACACACACATGCACGTGTGAGCACGCACACACAGAGAGAGAGAGAGAGAGAGAGAGAGTGCGAGTGAGGGAGAGAGAGAGACCCTAAGCTACAGATCCACAGCCAAGGAAACCGCAGATCCCCCAAATCTCCAACTCTGCGCACAGAGAAGAGAAAGAAGCAGCAGAGACTAACAAAAGCATTCTTGGCTTTGAGTTTAAGAGAAGAAGGAAAAAAGTGAACAATACGTTGGGCGAGATCATTTACGTGAGATACAAAGTGAAGGAGAAAAGCGTGACAGGACAGCGTCAGTCAGCGGGTTTATCATCCCTCTCCAAATACTGAGGAACGGATTGTCGCGCTGCCCTGCATGAAGGACAATTCCGTCTTGGGGAAGAAGCGTGCAGAAACAGAATGAGAGCCATCATGAGGATCACGTGTCTGCTGCTTTTATTCAGTGAGTACCCTACAATTACATGTAAACTCCATATACACTTGTAATGGTTCCGCAGCGTTAACGTGCTGGAACGTGACGTTTTCTCTGTGATATCCGATCTGTCTCCGGAATAAATGACAGGGTGTCTGGGATTGTTTTGGGGAGTGAAAGCAGTATTAGTGTGTTTGTGCAGCAGCTGCAGGACATCACTCCTTCTTTCTTTAAAGACAGAAAAGTGTGTAACAGACAATGTCGGCAGCGTGATGCAGCAACAGGTGCGCACAATATACTCTTAGAATAATCTGACCTCTCGTTTGATCATTTGTAGTCAGCGGTGGATGATGTTTCCAGATGTTGTATCTTATCAAGAGTAGCCACATTTTAACCTAAAAATACTCCATTACGAGTAAAAGTTCTGATTTTTAAATTTCACTTAATTGAAAATACAGAGATACAGCATAATGCGGCTACTTAACTATCAATAATAAAAGTCGATGTCAGGTAGTGGTGGAGGAAGTATCCTTCACTTAAAGTACAAATACAACAATGTAGAACATTCTCTAATACATGTAAAAGTCCTACACTCTAGAAACGAATCAATTGGTTCAACTTAAAAAAAAAAAGAATGAAGGTAACAATTTGCATGCATCCTTTTAAGTAGTTCCAACTCTGGCATTATTGGCATTGGCATTATCATTTTTAGAGTGTACTGAGTCCTACTGAGTCAGGGGTGTCAAGCTTATTTTAGTTCATGGGCCACATACAGCCCAAATCGATCTCAAGTGGGCCAGACCAAGACCAATAACAAAACCTCTTAACTACCCCCTTTATTTTAGTGTGAAGACCAACATTCTAAAAAAAAAAAGTCCATCCATTTACAAACACATGACGAACGGCCTGAAATGTCTCAAAATATATGAGTGCAAATTGCACAATATGTCTGTTTTTCAGCAATCATATCTTCACAAACTCAGTTTTACAAGTTTGTTGTGTGGATGTACCCAGAAAACTGCCTGGGATTAAATAAATACTGTACATCTAGTATGTGGAAAAACTCCAGTGTTGTGTTTTGAACTCATTCAGATTAACTTTAAAATTAGATATATTCATTATTATTGATTATTGATTATTATTTATTGATAGGATATCTATAAGCCAATCACAGCATTCCACATCATCTTAAGTGGATTGCATTAGAGCCACGCCCACTTTTTTAATAAGCATGGCCAACCGAGGCAAGGAGGAAAGACGAGGTACATTTCTCTCTATTAATCATATTGTTGAAGTTCATAATTTTTGTTTAAACTGTGTTTAAAGTAACCATGAGATGTTATATCACTTATGTTACCATATTTGTCAAAAAATCATTTGAAAGATTTTTAGCTTTTTCAGAAGTATCCATGCATTGGAATGGATGGTGGATCTGAGCATCATGAATAGGAAAATATAGTTTAAATAGAGAAATACTGTTCTGGTTTTATTTTCTAATGACACAATTAGCTTATAATGCATTTTATTAACAGTGTCCACAGAATAATTCAGAAATTAAGGATATTTTGATTTGTGACGATGAATACAAATTATATATGCAGTGTGTTTAAAAGTATCATTTTATTCACTGATATGAGCTAACTATTCATGAAAAATAACAAACTTGTGTTTTGGTTGAAAAAAGGTCTGTTAGGACTATTAATTGTTATTTTTACTATTGGGCGGTTTCTGCGTTAAGATTGTCAGTCCATTGGAATGGACAGAAAATATAATATAAATACGTATCCAAATCAGAAAAACGACTTTTGTAATGATTTATGAGTATAAATCCACTATTTCAACATTTTTTCCCTTTTTTGTGTTTGGAACATAATTGGGTTTTGAATGGTACTCAAGTAAATGTAACTGCAGTGCAGTTTCCTACCTCTATACTGGCTTGTAATGTAAAGTTATACCATTTTTAATTGCTAGATTCAAACTAATTGAAATCATGGAGATGTTTTTTTTTTGTTTTTGTTTTTTTTTTTTACAGAAAGCATGATTGCATTTCTTATAATGTTGGTCATTTTACTATTTTAATATCTTCACATTTTCCCCGTTAAAGGGTTTTTTTGGGGGGAGTTTTTCCTTATCCGCTGTGAGGGTCCAGAGGGATGTCGTATGCTGTAAAGCCCTGTGAGGCAAATTGTGATTTGTGATACTGGGCTTTATAAATAAAATTGATTGATTGATTGACATACCTGATTTCATTATCTATAGGAATGATCACTTGCTGTACAATGTAGGTTACAGTTTGTATGTATAAAATCTTGTAGGGAATAAGGGCGGGGACTTTTTTTTTTTTACTTAATTTGTGCATAAACTCAGGCTGTAAGAAGCAAAGAGAACACAAACAGCATCAGTTGATGCAACCTGAAGAAGAGTGCTAACCTTGAAACATACAGCAACCAGAGCCTTTTTGTCTTCCTCTGCTCCTTTGTGTCTTAATTTGTGCACAAATTGAGGAGAGTAAGATCCTCTGAATTGGACAACTCCCCCAGTTTTTTTTTCTCTGTGTTACTGTGTTGACCTGTTTGGGAAGTGTACATGCCCGTTGTTACTGTGTGAACCACATGTAATCTGTAGGAAATCAGTAATGGCGCAGTTGGAGTCCCTGCCCTGCCCTGCTGCCTCCCACCACCCCACAGTAAAGGGGTCCCCAATGCCCCCCTCCCTCCAAACACACACACACACACACACGCACGCACAGAGTTGTCCAATAGCCTGTGGCTGTGGAGGAGGCTGAATAATGAAGTGCACCCTGACCTCCCTCCCAGGCTGAGAGGCGAGGAAAGTGTTTTTCTTTAATTATGCACCTGCTGCTTTCTCACCACTACAGTAGGTGGATTCAGATGGGATGCTTTTATTTTTTGAGCATGTGAAGAAAAAGAAAACATGTGACACGGCCCAAAACTCAATCTGAAGGCTGTCAGCACTTTTTCTAAAAATAAAAGTGTGACATGTTTTTGTGCATGTGAATATGCATATGCATATGTGTCTGTATGATTAACAGCCTGTTATCAGGAGTAGGGCTAAAAGCTTAGACATGTGTGGTGTTGTTTGCAGTTTTCATGTGAAATGTACCTTTGTGAATTTATTTCTTTAAAATGAGTTATTGTGATTTCATCTATCATACTTGGTAACTTTTGGAAAGCCAGAACTTCAGATCAGTCTGCAGGTTGCAGTTGTTACTTTGTCATAAGGTGATGGAGGAGAAAACATGGTTGCCATTTAACTGCAGATGTCAGAATACAACATTGGTCCTCTCACAGTGGTCACATAGAACCTAGGAGTTGTTTCTCAATCTCCAAAAGAGCCACTTTTGTTCTTTTACTTTCTTATGCTGAGAAGTAGATGAAAAGGTCCATACTGTCTTACCGTTTAGGCTGTGAGTCAAATTTTGTGTGCATGAAACAAAAACTGATTGTGGTTTGACAGGAGGTTATGTGCAGGACTTTTTCTTCCTTTCCGCAGTTACTTTCTGAAGTTTTGTCATCACAGTGATGTTGCCAGGCAACCAGCTGAGACATCAGGAAGTTACCAGCCAGTCTCTGGTTAGCTAGGCTAACTGACTGCAGCACAGATATGAGACTGGGACTTAAAATGGGCATGTTCTGTGTCTTCACAATGTCCACTGTTTTATTACAAATAAAGTAAACTGGTCTCGTACATTCTGCAGATTGAATGATCATGTATTTTTCTAGCACACATAAACATTGCCGGACCTAGCAAATTTGGTGCCTTAGGCAATCTTCCCCTGGGGTCCCCCCTCCTACTCCCACCCCCCAAAGAGACACACTGTCAAAAAATGTATATATTTTTTTTTTATTGTGTTTCATTTGGTCCCAACACACATATACACACACATACAATTATTAAAAAATCACCAAGTATTTAAAATTATGCTGCTCTGAGATGCTTGAGGTTTGTCCGCTGAAGGAGCTAAAATGAAGATTGAGCAACTGCGAAACGATAGAAATTCTTTAGAAGCTTTCCCAGTAGCACAAAGCACACACTCCACTTGAGCCAAAGAACAAGCTACAAAGCGGTAAAAGATCATTAGTGACAGCTGTTTAGCTTGTGTTTATATAACATATAACATATAACATATAACAGTACGTAATCGCATTGCATTCACTGGATAAAAAAAAAATTAGACACCTTATCTCGTAATTACGAGATCCTGATCTCATAATTAAGAGATCCTGATCTCGTAATTATGAGAAAAGATCTCGTAATTATGAGATCAGGTGTCTATTTTTTTTTTTCTTCCGCCAGATTTCGGTGCGTAACTTGTGCCACAGCCCTGAGTGCACACAGGGTCTTCATAAAACATAGATTCAAGATTCAATATGCACAGTAAGGACATACGTTTCCCTGCAGAATGAAATTCGTTCTTTTCTGTCACCAATTAACGCCAAACAATATAAATCTGAAGTATGAAATAGATCAAAATATATACACTGTTTTAATGTCTCCTTGCTCAGTGTAATATTAATGTGCCTGCTGTGGCTGGATCTGTGAGCGTTTGGTCGCTAAGAAGACTGTTAAGAGTGGGTCAGCTCGATCTTACAACTCCTTCTTGGTGAAAGATCTTCTTAAGCTAAGAGCGATCTGGGAAACGTGGCCATTATCATGTCAACATATGGGAAAATGTGTCCAGAGTTTATGACATTTACCGGGAGAGCTAGAGCCATTTGACTAAAGCTGACGTTATCACTGCTGTAGCATGATGATATTAGGCTAAATACTACATTTCTAACAGTGTCTGAGCTGATTTATTGACACAGTATGCTTGTAGGCTGCTGTAACGTTAGGTTTACAGAGGAAATAACGGGATGTGACTTAATCGTGTGAAAATATCGTTAGTGAAACAGAAACAAGCGTTAGTTAGGGGACAAGAGTCAAGAGTCACAAAGACTCACGTAGGCTATGTTAAAAGTTACTTACAACCGGTGTATTTACTGTAGGTTATGTGTCTGGGGTCCTTCGCCTGTGGAACAAGTAACGTGACCATTAACTTGTCCCCAAACGAACGCATGTTTCTGTTAGGCCTATGTGTTTCACTAACGTTCTTTATGTATTATGAAGGATGTCAGACTGGCCAATCAGTGGCAGAACTGGGCCCGGAGTCACAAACAGCGCATTTTGACTGACACAGAACCAGATCGTCAGAACACCGGCACGGTGCCGGTTCCCGAACCTAATTAAATAGGCTATTTACAACGGCATGAAAGACAATCTGACATTCTGTTTGTTGTTGGTTATTTCCTTAAAAAACTACGACTTTATTCCCGTAATATTATGACTTCAATCTTATTAAATAACGACTTTAATCTCATAATTCGACTTTATTCTCGTAGCCTAATATTATGACTTTTTCTCAGTTATGACTTTATTCTCGAAATCTCCGAATTTTTTTTTCTTCAATGTGGCCCTAATACTCCGTCGTACCCTAATACTCCGTCGTAATTTCCAATACACATTATAATAAAGATATGGGATAAAGTCAAGATGGCACCACCCAAGTGGCAGCTGGTTACAGTAGTTCCGAACCCCCTTCGTGGATGTGCAGTATGTGGTTCTGAGCGAAGCAGTGGCTAATGTGGCACCTTTCCTGATCTCATAGTTACGAGATCCTTATCTCGTAATTATGAGATCAGGATTTCATAATTATGAGATCTTTTCTCGTAATTATGAGAAAAGATCTCGTAATTACGAGATAATTAATTATCTCGTAATTAATTAATAATTAATTACGAGATAAGGATCTCGTAATTATGAGATAAGGTGTCTAATTTTTTTTTATCCAGTGAATGCAATGCGCTTCCGTATAACAGAGATGTTTATTCATGCATTTATTAGACAGAAAGAGCTCAGAGAGCTCATGGGATGTAACAAATTTGCCACTGACACACAGAGGGAGAACGAAGCGACACTGATACTATGAGCTCTAAGTTAACGTCTGTAGTAATGTAGTATTTATATAGTAGGGGAGGGTTTATGTTAAGGATGGCTCCAGTGCATCATTGAGCAGTCTTTCAGGCCCACCCAAAAATCCTGGACACAGAAATAAGGAAAACAGTTTACCGGTATACCTCCACAGTTCAATTTTATTTTTATTTTTTGAAAGATGCACCATTTAGAGTGGCAGCAAATCTGAGTAGCTCCTGTTTTTGAGTCATGTTTAAGTGTATATTTTTTTCCTTTTTTAATAATTGTTAATCTTTCCAATGTGATGAGTAAAGTTGTGTACACGACGGACGATCTTCTGGCTCTGAGAAGAACCACTTACGGAGTTAGACACCCAATACTGGCTGAGCTGAGGAAGCCGTTCAGAGGCTGCAGATATGCTTCATGGAGACGTGGCTGAATGACAACATGCCTGACTCCTGTTTGAACCTACCTGGCTTCTCTACTGTGCGAGCGGACAGGGATGGGCAGGCGAGTGGCAAAAACAGAGGGGGGGATTGATCCTGCTTGTGAACAATAAATAGTGTCATCCTGGACATGTCACAGTGAAGGACAAGATCTGCTGTCAGGATATTGAACTGTTGGCAGTCGGTCTTTGACTGTATTGTGTACCACAGGAGTTTTTACACATTGTTGCCATTATTGTTTACATCCCACTATGGGCAGCAATGGCAATGGAGTGTGACATCATCCATGAAACTGTTGCTAGACCCAGCACCCTAGTGCAGTCATAACTGGGGATTTTAACAACACTACTTTCTCCTCCCATCTGACTGGGTTTGTTCAGTATGTGGACTGTCCCACCAGGGAGAATAAGACACCGGAAGACACCTACAGTGCCTCTGCCCTGTCACCTCTTGGCCAATCAGATCATAATCTGGTCCCTCTCCAGCCTACATACAAACCCTGTGTATTAAATGGTAAATGGACCTGCATTTGTGTAGCAGCAGCGGCAGTAGCTCAGTCCATAGGGACTTGGGTTGGGAACCGGAGGGTCGCCTGTTCGAGTCCCCGTCCGGACCAAAATATGGAGCATGGACTGGTGGCTGGAGAGGTGCCAGTTCACCTCCTGGGCACTGCTGAGGTGCCTTTGAGCAAGGCACCGAACCCCCCAACTGCTCAGGGCGCCTCACCAAGGGCAGCCCCCTCACTCTGACATCTCTCCACTTTGTGCATGTATAGGTCCTGTTTGTGCATGTGTGTGTCTTTCAGACCTGTGTGTAATTGACAAGCAATTTCTCCTCAGGGGGATTAATAAAGAAAATAAACTTAAACTATCTTTCTAGTCATCCAACCACTCAAAGTGCTTTTTACATTACGAGTCACATTCACCCATTCACACACACTTTCATACACTGGTGGCTGAGGCTTCCATACAAGGTGCCACCTGCTACTCCGTTTTTAACACACTCACACACCGATGGAAGCATCATCGGGAGCAATTTGGGGTATCTTGCTCAAGGTTACCTCGACATGCAGACTGGAGGAGCCGGGGATCAAACTGCTGATCTTCTGATTGGTGGACAACCCGCTCTACCTCTGAGCCACAGCCGGCCAATATTAAAGTTGCCTGTTACCCCCTGCTCAGTCAAGAAGTGGAGACCAGTGAGTCTCTTGGGGACTGTTGAATGTACAGACTGGACTGTACTACTAGAGCTACGGGACAACAAAATGGACATGGACAGGACGGTGGACATTCTGACAGAGTATATACACTTTTGTAAGGACACTTTGATGCCAGTAATGACTGTATGCTGCTTCCCCAATAATAAACCCTGGGTTAACAATAATATCAAGCAGCTCCTCAACCAGAAAAAAGCTGGTGTTCAAGAAGGGGGACATGGAGAGGCTCAGGGAGGTTCAGCATGCGCTGAAGGGGAGACTGAGACAGGCAAAGGTGGACTACAAAAGAAAGGTGAGGTAAGCTGCAGCAGAACAACATCAGGGGGGTGTGGAAGGGAATGAGGAACATCACAGGCTATTCAAAGAAGAATAGCCAGGTTATGGATGGCGATGTGGACAAGACCAACAACTTCAACCTGTTCTTTAACAGGTTTGATGAAGGGGTCAGTGTTCACCCTACCCCTGCATCCCCCTTCCACAGTGTCACCTGCTGCTGCTCCTGCTCCACTGTCACCTGAAAGTAGCCCCTCCCCCACTACTGCAGCTACAGCTACATCTACCACCCAAGGCCAACTACCACTGTCCTTTACAGCAGACGAGGTGAGGGCGGAGCCCAGGAGACTGCACACAGGGAAAGTTGCAGGCCCAGATGGAGTGTGTCCAAGGCTCCTGAAAGACTGTGCAGCCCAGCTAGCGGAGCCCCTTCAGTGGATCTTCAACAGGAACAGGCAAAATCCCCGTGCAGTGGAAAACAACTTGTCTCGTACCAGTGCCCAAAGTGGGGTACTGGGCAGGGTTAAATGACTACCGACCGGTGGCCTTAACATCAAACATTATGAAGACCCTGGAGTGCCCAGTCCTCCATTTCCTGAAGTCAGAGGTCACTGATGCTGTGGACCACCTCCAGTTTGCCTATCAGGAGCACATGGGATGGGAGTATATCGCTTCCTGACCTAATGGATAACAGACTACTTGACAGAGTGGCCTCTGGGATGGAAGCTGTGTCTCTGGGATGGTCAGGAGCAACACTGGTGCTCCACAGGGAACTGTTTTAGCACCATTCCTGTTCACACTCTACACAGCAGACTTTAAGTACAACTCAGAGTCCTGCCACATACAAAAATAATAGCTGATACAGCTATTGTGGCTTGTATCAGGAGAGATCGGGAGCGGGAGTACAGTGACCTTGTTGATGCCTTCAGGGACTGGTGCAGTAAGTACTGTCTCCACCTGAACACAACCAAAACCAAGGAGATGGTTGTGGATTTCAGGAGGAAGAGGTCACCCCATTAACCAGTCTCCATACAGGGGGAGGAAATTGAGGTGGTCCACACCTACAAATATCTGGGGGTCCTCTTGGATGATAAGCTGGACTGGTCTTCTAATACTGACGCCCTCTACAGGTGGGGGCAAAGCTGCCTGTTCTTCTTGCAGACTTTGAGGTCCTTTGATGTGTCTGTGGAAATGTTGACCATGTTCTATCACACAGTGGTGGCCAGTGCATTTTTCTACGCTGCAGTGTGTTGTGGAAGCAGCTTGACAGACAAAAACACCAAGCGATTAGACAAGCTGGTTAAAAAAGCTAGCTCAGTGCTTGGCAGGAGATTGGACCCACTAAGAACTGTGGTGGAGAGGGGCGCATTGAACAAACTGAAAGCTATAATGGACAATAGCAGACACCCTCTCCACAGCTTCCTGGAGTGACAGAGGAGCAGCTGCAGCAGTTGGCTTGTCTCACTGTGTTGCAGAACAGAGTGTTTCAGGAGATCCTTTGTCCGCACGGCAATAAGACTATTTAACACCTCCTGAATCCAGTCACACACACATTTACACACATTACATTAGCCACAACTGGCTGGACTCTGGAATGGACAATTTTATTTTAATTTAATTTCAATTCATGCACTTATTTTAACTTATTTTATTTTAGGTCTATTTTAATACCACTGTGTTGTTGTTGATGAAGGGAAGTGTGGTTGTTGTTCTTTGTCTTTTATGAGCTGCTGGACAGCTGAATTTGCCTTCGGGGATGAATTAAGTTATTTCTATTCTATTCTGTTTCTATTCTATTCTATTCAGCACTACAGTTGACCGTCTTTGCACATGTGTACAACAAGTATTTTCTAACATGTACAATGTGTTAAGAAAGAAATCACTGACTCTGCATTACCCAGACTTTACTGTGAACTACATTGTAAGGGCTAGAGGTGGAACCCCTTCTAAAGATAAGTCATCAGACCTTTGGATCATTTCTCCCTTTACTTTCTTTACTTTCCATTAAAAAAGTGGCTTATACCGAAATTCGCCACAGCTCATGTACACATAGTTTTAAGTCATCTCTTTTTGGCTGCTTTTGAACATACCATTTCACTTCTCAACCGGAGCTTTTACCTCAGACAATGTTCCTGCTAACTGCAGCCAATAGCATCTAAGAGGTAGAAAATCAGGATGTTCAAACTGCGCAGCTTTGATTTGAGTGATCAAATGCCTGAATCAGTGTTGAAATAACTGGACTATAGTAAGGAGGCAGGATCATAAGTTATCAGTCCTCTCCAGGACTTCCTAACCCCTACGCAGACCACCTCTCTTGTGCATTTGCGGGTTCATGACTTGTCCATTTCCTACAAGATAACAGGCAGTGGAAGTTCCTGGCCTGTTCGTCCAGCAGCGGCCTGGTGAGACGCTGCCTGCTTGGCAGACTTGTCTGCTGTCTGGGCTGGCTGGTGTACATGGGAGAGAACAGAGAACAATAGATGGGGAAAAAACTTTATCAACATCCCAGTTCCCATGGAGGGTGTGGCGGCAGGAGATGACCTTGAGCCGCCCTCACCCACTCAGCTGTAGGGAGGCTTTTCCTACAGCTGGACGGTAGACAAATAGGCAGGAATAGAATATTTAAGAGCAAAGTTAAAATAGGGGTCCCCATGTAATATAATAGGGCTGAATCAAACTACAGACCACTTGTGATACAGGATAGAAATTCAGTAACACTGATCAGGAGCTGACTGTGACTGCAATAACTACAACTACAGCTACAAATTACTGCTGGAGGACGTGGCTCACAAAGTGTCAGATTTGAAACAAATTAAAAAATTAGAAAATATAAATTCCAAGAAGATGTAATGCACAGATTTGAATCCCTTGAATGTATCCTAACAATTATTATTGTTCAAAAAGTTTTGACCATAGAAATAGAGTGAGAGTAGAACAGACAGAACGGTTTGCCATGTTTATTTGACCAGTTCAAAAGAAAACGGTGGACGGTATTAGTTTTTATGGTGACAGCATCACTTGAGGCCGTAAAGTTTGTCACACTCACTAGTTTGAGTACTAATGAAGAGCATTTCTTGACTTACAAGTAGAAATAAAACTTCAATTAAAAGTCTAGTCCTTATTAAAAGCCTAGTGCCTTTTACTAGCCCGGTGTGGCTACACATTTTGACATTTTAACACCTGTCTCAAACAGATACCTGGTCTGGTTGCCAAGCAGATCATTATGATATAAGTTCTTTGGATGTATAAAACCGGATTATTGATTACCCACTTGAGCCAATGTTAGTTAGCTGTTTAGATCACACACAAATACAAATGTTTAAACTTTTGTCAATATGGAGATGCTACACATTCAGTTGAACAGTTCAGTTCATTTCAGTTCAGCGTCACAACTCCTGTGAAGTGATTCGTTTCACTGTCAGGATTTAATCCATTCAGTCTAATAACATTTGGAAAGTCTAGAAAGTGGCACTCTTTATCTACATTCATGTTAGCAGAGGGCTAAACCAGAAGTTAGCTGCTTGGCCGGTGAAAGTCTGTTGTGCAAGAGAGTTAGTTCCCCATAATTTTACACAGGGAAGTTAAACTTTTTTGGTTTAATTTGCCACTAAGCAACTTTTATAAGAATGAATAGGGCCCTACCCCCAATGCTGTGCCCAGTTCTTTTGAAGTTGGAAGAAGAAGAAGAAGAAGAAGAAGAAGAAAAAGAAGATATATACTATATCAATTCCCAATGGGAAATTCTGTTTTTTTCACTCTGACTTCATATACACACAGGCCAGAAATACACACACGCACAAACAGGACCTATACATGTATTAATGGAGAGATGTCAGAGCAAGGGGCCTGCCTGGACTGGTGCCCCAAGCAGTTGGGGCCGGTCACTTGCAGTGCCCAAAAAAGCGAACTGGCACCTTTGTAGCTACCAGCCCACACTCCTGACTTGGTTGGTACAGGGACTTGTAGCAAATGTACACGGTATGATAACCATCAACTTTTATATCACGGTATACCTTGAAAGCGATATATTGCTGAAATCCTACATTGTTGTATTCTGATTTTGAGATTTCTACACTTTATTTTCCACTGTGTTGACATGTGCTTGAGAATCCACCATAGTGGATAGTTAGATTTGAACTGCCAGTAGGAACAACTCTAACAGGTTGGTGCATTCTTAACTCAAGGATCACTTGCTAGCTTTTTCTTGAACTTTCAACCTCATGTCACAGTTTTAATCAGCAAATGGAGTTTGCTCAGTTGTCATGGGGGAATACTGTAGTCCAGTTGTCATTGTCTGCGTTTTTCTTTTTTTTTAATCAATGCTTAATATATGTTTCCAGATATTTATCAAATGTTTGATCCTTGAAAGTCCCATTGTAGATAGTTAAATAATAAAAACAATAATAATTTTTGAATGTGTCTCTGCTCGAAAACACAACTTTGACATATGTGCTGTTTATCATGATAGATGAGCTATCTCCAGGAAAGGTTTCACTTTGTGCACATAGATTTTCATAGGTACTCTCATGCACTGAAACCAGTCTTAAACCTGGTTTGTTTTTGAAAATGGTTGGCACTAAGTATGATTTGTAGTTTGTGTAGCTCTTCATGATTTAGAGCAGAATTTGTGCCCAAGAGGGAGAAAACTTTGCAAAGACCAGCACCTGCTAAGTCATTCCCAGTCATTCAGTATTCTGTTTGTTTATGTTTCAAACCTCTTGGAAATGAAATGTGTAACTCATATTCCTGACCTCTTCATGGATTCCTGAGGGTCTGATGCAGCCTTTTTTACACATGCAATGAATGTTGTTTTTAAAGACCAGGCATGGCTGGCATATGCAAGTTTCCTTCAGGGAGGAACCTCGACTCTTTGTAAAGCTCAGTGTTTCATCACTGTCTAATGCTGCAGATGACGAGCCACGCTCTTTGACCTCTACTGCAACCTCACACTCCCTCCCTGTACCCAGCATGCCATGCTGCACACCCAGGTGTCCATAAATCAGGCCCGTGGCTGGTACTGTCACGGACCGTCCCTCACCTCCTCCTCGTCCAGAGCCTCCTCATTCCTCTCCTCCCTTCATCTTTTGCTCCTTACTTTCTCAGCACTCTTTTCATCTGCCTTATCACTTTGTGTGAACTCCCCCCACTGCTCAGGGACAGGAAAACATGAGCTGTGAGCAGTGTGTGTGTGTGTGTGTGTGTGTGTGTGTGTGTAACAAGAATATATTTGCGTGTTTATTCCAGTGTTTCCCAAAGATCTTATTTATTATATCCCCACCACTGAATTTACCTCCTTTACTTGTTTTTCTATCATTTCCCAAGGGCATTCATAAAAAAAACAAAAAAAACAACAACAAAAAAAAAACATTATCAACACTTATCAATTTTTTGTATATTTACTGTGATTTACAGCTCAACTGTCTTTATCATCGCTCGGCTACTCTATTTTTTCACAACCACATAATTTTACATTTTATGCACCCTCAGACATGTTTTATTTCACTATATCAGTGGTTGCTTTGGTTCTGTTTACACCATAGACTGATTGGAATTGGATTTTAGAAAGGAACAGTTCACAGATTACTGTGACTGTGACTGTGTTACGAAGAGCAATGCACCCAAATTTGTACATATCCCTTGTAGGCTGCGATCACATGACTTGACGCTGATGGCAATAAACAGGGAAACAGTCCCAAGTACTTCTAAAGAGAGAGGTCGGGTTGGTCGATGGGTCACAAAAATGCAGACTTTTGCCTAGCACTTTTCATAGTCACAGTCTTCTCAGTATTCAAAGTGAGACATGAGTAACTGAGCCACTTCATAACTTTCTCCATAGTTAATTTGTTAGGAACCTCATCAGGGTCTTTCCCATGTGCATATAAGACTGTGTCATCTGCATACATCAGGATCTCCACACCATCACACACAGTTGGGAGGTCATTAATGTAGGGTGACCAGACGTCCCACATTGCGCGGGACTGCACAGCATTTCTGTCTCTTTTCACACATCACGCAAATTGAGACCATGTCCCGCATGATTGGTTGTCACCCGCGCCAGTGTTAATATACAGTAGACTCTGTATAGTTTATGATAAATGTATTTAGTCTCTGATGATTAAACTTCGCGCTGGGGGCGGGTGTCCCACATTGTCCCTCACAAACCTACTCCTTGTCCCACATTTGGTTTATTGGGACCTGGTGACCCTACATTGATGTATGCACTGAACAACAATGGTCCAAACTGTGGGTCCGATGTCTCAAAGTGACGGGTTGATCTCAAGAACTCAGCACACCAACTTCCCCACGAGGGTAGGAACACAACCATTAGCAGGTACAGGATCAAAATTGAAACGTATGATAGCTCTTGAGTTTTAATATTAACCAGGCAAAGCAACCAGGATGAAAATTTTATCTTGATCTTAGTGATAAAGAGTGGCGTTTCCCCAGATGATATTAGGGAAGGTGAGACAACGGCATCTGCCTGACCGTGGCAAACACCTGCCGCCATCTTGATCGAGAGGGACCCAACTGCAGACAAGATGGCAGACAAGGGATGGGATGGATATCCACAGTCCCTACTGGAAGTCATAGCGGAAGTTGGTCTGTGTATTGTTTGCTGAAGAAGAAGACGACAACGACGACAGAGAAGACGAAGAGAAGAATACGAACAATACATGCACGAGTAAGAGAAAGAACGGTAAGGGAATGAGTGTTTTAATTATTAGAATTAGGCAACTTTATTGTCATTGTACATTGTACAACGAAATTCTGTTCGGTACTTAGCAGTACTAGCTAGTAGCTAGCACTAGCATAGAGTACCAAGCCGCTGCGTTTACACGCGCCGTCATCTTCATTATCTTTTAACACGTGTGTTATGTTCTCTAAGATGCAATTCTACATAATGTAATAATTAGGGTGACGTCTCTGTAGGGAATCTCGGCATGCACAAATTAGCTTACTACCACTGGATGGTGGGTTTAGCTACATTTGTTGTATAAAAACGAGGGCATGATTGGTATTAACTTAACGTTAGCTGCTCAAGGTCTGTTGTGCTCCCTTTAATCAATGTCTGTGTGTAAACAGTGTTAATGTTTAAGACATAGCAGGGAGAGCGTTTGCTCATTGCCAATACGCCGCTAAGACATCGGCCTTTAATCGAAAATGACCACCATGCGATGTTCAAACGATCAATAAAAGAAGCTGCGCTCAGTGGGCACTCCTTCATTAATATTCATATGCTTCAGTAACTACGACCTTTATTCATTGAGATTGGGCCTTTCAAACTACAAATATTTCACCATTCAATGTGAGAAATCAGTGCTAACATTCAAATATAGCTGACTGTTACCCTATTTCGTGTGTAAGTGTGCACAATGAAGAGACAAAAGTCAATCTGACAAACTTTATTTTCAAATTTCCACAAACAATATCTGATGGCCAGTCCGCTTCTCCTGGCAGCCTGCAAGAGACAGAAAAGACGATGAGCACATGACTTCAAGAAACAAATCCCAACTTCACCACTATATTTTTTTTTTTTTTTAGCATTTCAGCTGTCTTTTAGCCAGATTGAAGGCTTTGGGTCCGTCACTCTGCTTAATTTAGTGTTGAAACGGTTAAATAATGGGATCCGGCGTTAACTCCATTAACTGTTAACAGCAGCTCAACAAGCAGTCCTTCATCTTGGAAAAACAGTGGTTTTAAAACTGCTCTATTACCTGTAGCCACCGGGTCAGTTTGGTTTGCAGAGGAGGAGACCTCGACTGATAAATTGCCCATAAAATCACATTAACAACATACCAAAGGCATCCTTAAACTTCACTATTTGACCTCCGCGCTCCTCTCCGCTCCTCTCACCCACACTTGAGCACCCGTTCTGGGATACACAGTGTCGGCCTGCCTGGCCTGACCTCTGCAGTCCTCTCCGCTCTTCTCACCCACACTTGAACACCCGTTCTGGGATACACAGTGTCGGCCCGCCCGGCCTGACCTCCGCAGTCCTCTCCGCTCCTCTCACCCACACTTGAGCATCCATCCAGGGCCGCAGAGGTCAGGCTGGGGGCCGCGGAGGTCAGGCCGGGTGGGATCATAGGTGAGTGGATCCCAAGTCTCGAGCCCTGCCCGGGACCACGGGTGGCAGCTCCGAGCACTTTCACTTTAACCCAAAACGAGTGCTCACGATAACCAGATGAGCAGATAACGTCAACTAGGGAAAATAAAATGAAAACACCACAGTTGTAGCCTGTTAGCTAACATGAGCTAAACTAGCTAACAGCTAACAAAAGGTAACGTTAGCTGGTGGGGACATGTGCTATACCCAGTCGTGCCTCGCCACTCACCAGGAACCTCTTTTAACGGTCACACAACATAGCTATTTTCTGCCAATTTATTCCAATTAGCTTACCTGAAACCAACTGCGATGAGATGCTGTGTCCTGCGAGCTCAGTTCCAAACAAAGACCGCGGAGATGTAATTCTGCTTTCCGTGGCGACTTCCGTATGTGGGCAGGTATATTCTACGGCAATGGGCCGACCCATGCCTACGTAACAGAGACGTTTGATGAGCTGGGACAAAAGAGTATTAATTTTTTTTTTTAAAGATTATTTTTCTGGGCTTTTGCCTTTAATGGATAGGACAGCGTGTGAAATGGGGAGACAGAGAAAGAGAGCGGGGACTGACACGCAGCAAAGGGTCGCTGGCCGGACTCGAACCCGCGACCGCTGCAGTGAGGCAATGCCTCTGTACATGGGGCACCGGCACTATCCACTACGATACTGATGCCCCAAAAGAGTATTAAATTTAAAGATATCCGCCCATGCGGGTGACTCTTGTCAGACGTTATAAATTCAGGGCCGATGTGTCGTCCTCAGGCCGACGTTGGCCAGATGTATATGTGCTATCTGGGTTAGATGTGTAGTTTGCAGCAGGGTTAATATGTGTGCCTCTGCTTTTTGGTGTGTTGTGGTGTAAAACATCTTTGCACACACTGACTGCACACAAGCCATTTTTTCCAATTTTTGGTTCGCCTGGTCTCCTTGTGTATTAATGCTTGTATAACCTCAACCTTGTACTGCTCAATCAAGTTCTATACATCTTTTTTTTCCGGAGATATTCTAAAAATAGTAACGAGTTGTCTCATGTCGTATACGACATGACCGACCCCCGAGGGTTAACCGGGTCAGATAAATAACGTATACATAGACCCGGGTGTCTGCAAAAAATACATTTGTATTATGTTTCCGTAATGAATCAGAGCACTTAATAAACATACACATGTGGATAGATAAATAGCTGTAGTGCCTCCTCCACCATGAGTCCTTTAGATCGGTAAAATATGGTCGATGTTCAGTATGTTTTCCAGCTATCAATGTTGATTGACTTCTCCTTTTTTCAGATGCACCCCTCTATTTTGAGTGACGAAGCCAGTCTGGGGCACGCAACCCTTTCACCATCCGAGTTTGGGTGGCCTCTCTGCCCCAAATTTAAAACCAAAAATGAGAGTGCGATCCAGAGGCACCTGAAAAACCATATGTAAAATGCAGTTCATTTCCATGGTATGTTGATGAGAAGTGTCTGTGTGAGATTATATATTTCTACATGTAACAGTAATGTTTTATGATATTTGTTTGGGACAAAACAAGAAATTTTAGGTTGCATCTTGGGATTTGGCAAACAGTGGTTGACATTTTATACCATTTTCTTACATTTTATAGACCAAACAAATAAATTATTTTACTGTTTTTCCATTTTTTTTCTTTGTTTTTTTTCTACTTTTGAGATTGATATGGATATCTGGAATAAAAACTTGTTCACAAAAAAAGAGAACTCCAAGTCTACTTCTTAATAGGCCCGAAGGACAGAGTTCCGGAACTTTTACAGGGACTAAACATGTCCCTGCCTTGGAGTAGATACTCAGAACGGCCCCGAGAAACTCCTGGCTGGGGCTTGGGGATTACTTGGTGCTAATTGGATATATCAAGGCGGGATTTTGTAAATAACAACATGGTTATCGTAGATTAGCTCGGCTAACCGTTAGCTGTTAACGGTGTCTGTAATAACTCAATAAACGGTATGTAAAAAATATATTTTTTCCAGCGGATATCTTAGTTACAACATGATTGAGCTAGCAAAGCAGTTTTGTGTTGCTATGTGTGGTATTTATTCAGTTTTGGGAAATCACGATGTCTAGAAAGCATCAGCTGACAGGGAAAGCTAACAGCAGCAGCAAAGCTAACATCAGGACGTCCTCTGTTAAAAGCCTCCCGCTGTCGGATACGACATGAAACTACTCCAGTTAGCTCAATCATGTTGTAACTAAGACATCCGCTGGAAAAAATATTTTTTTCACGGACCATGACCGGAGTTATTACAGACACCGCTAACGGCTAACAGCGTCCCTACGCCCCTACGTCACCCCAGTCATGGTCGCGCAACGATTACGTCACTTTACAGAGCCCGGTAACTTTACAGGAACCTTCCTCCTACTCCGCTCTCTCAGTGGAGACACGGCGGTTGAGAGGGCCGAGCAAGAGGATGTTCCTGTAGTAGTTCCTGCCCCCCAAATAGTACCAGGAACTTCCTCAGTGGAAACGGGCCTTATGTTGCCAATACAATAGTGTAATAATGTGTTTACCTGTACTCCTGAAATATAATAGAATACATCTGACAATAAGAGAATCTAATTATTACGTTCATTTAATAGTTAAATAGTTACAATTAACCATACTGATGTAAGAGTAAGTATTACATTTGTTGTGTCCATGGTTTTCAGTTGTTTTGGATGACCTGATAGTAATCTGCATAATGTTTCTTTATTATTCAATCAAACAGAGTAGGTTTTGCAATCTAAAAAAAGATTTGAGAGCAAAAGTATTAATATTGCAATCAAAAAATGTAAAGTTTTGTTTGCAAATCCTAAAGTTTTGTTTGTGAGTCATTTTATTTTGTTTGCAAGTCAAAAAGTTTTGCGAGTAAAAAGTTGAACCTGGTGGGCAGGACCTAAACTGAAAGTTGTAAGACACGTCTCTTGGCCAGTCTCGATCGGAATGACAGCTTGCAAAGCATTTTTTCCTTCTTCTCTTGGTTGGCGGATTGCAAACAATTTAAAGGTGCATACCGCCACCTACTGTATAAGAGTGTTCAACATCATGTCATTTAGCCTGTTTCTTAAATTCTACTCATCAGCCTAGTACGCTTGCAAAGCAACATGGGAGTTCTGTAGTTCACGGGAAATTCAGTGTGGGAGCTGTGGCGAAAATCAATTCTGAAGTTTTTCGGTCTCTGGTTTACAAAATAAATTCGTCCACATGCGTGGTGTGATAAAAAATATATGATATCCACATGAAACCGCAAAACCCGCTACCAAATGATGTAATACACATGCCAAAGCATTAGGTGGCGATGTAACGTCTAACGAAAAGGCCATTTTAACCAATCAGAAGTCAGAGTCAATACTGGAATAGGGAAGTGTGGAAAATAAAAACAACCCAATCCACAAAAATAGCGCGACCTAATTCAACAGCAGAGGCGCCTGAACGACCAACTACACTACCACGAAAGCAGCGACAGGCCTGCCAACGGAGGTCCAACCCGGCCGAATTCAGAACCTCCATTGGCAGGCCCGTCGCTGCTTTCGTGGTAGTGTAGTTGGGGTAGCTAGGAACAGGAGCAGCCTCATTCGTTGGTCGTTAGGTCGAGCAGCTGGATATGCCATCCAAAGAGAGCAGATAGCACGCTCACAAATAAAGTTAGTGTGACATATAGGGTATTTATGTGTATCTGCCCACTCAATTGTGACATTATTTTATGCATATGGTATCGATTTTGTATCTTTACAGATACCATACAGATACCCCCATTCAATTTAAAGCCTACTGATTTCAGTAAAGGCACAAGAGCAAATCTGGGTATATAAACGGTTGGTTTGCGCTGCGTTCTTCAGTTGGCAGTTACACCTAGAGTGAAGCTACTGAAGACCAGCAAAATCACCGTTTGTTTTCATTTATTCTTTCAGGTGGGTAAATGTCACCTAAGCACCTGAAGATTTTAGTAGTGTACCCTTAATAGATAACTTGTCTATATAGTTTGTATTGTGCTTCGTTATATTGTTTGAGGGAACTGTAACGTAAGGGAACTGCATATGAGTGGATGCAACTGTCACTAATGCTAGCGTAGATCCTCAGGGATTTAAGCGGTTATTACTTTAATTTTGACAATCTAACCTGTGACAACACATTAGCTAAGGTTGTAAGGACTGTAACTGTTGGTAGCTGTTGTTGATTTTGTTTAAATATGTTGAATTATTATTTTATGGGTTATTGTTTGACGGACGATTGAGCTAAGCTAACTAACGCTAACTAACGCTAAGTGCAGAGGGCAGAATCAAGCTTCATTGTAAATATAGTTAAGATATATTGTATTTAACACAGGATGTGGGATTTTAGTAGTTAGTAAACTTTTAGAAAAGAGCAATTTACCATCGCTCTGACGTCAAACAATGGAGACAGGTAATAAAATACTGCGGTTACCCTATCTACACACAACTGCTGGCACCGGAGTCTTCCAAAAACTTCACCCTGGACTCCGGTTTCAAAGAAACACGGTTTCGGGGGCCAAAAAGTGCGGTTGCATGTGGCCATACAGCCAAATCCGATAGAATAATACACGGTTTCAAAAGTACACGGGTCCGTGTGGACTAGGCCTAATAATAGCAATTATTGTTTTATTTGAACTGGTGCATGTAGATTGCTTTTGTTTAGCCAGGGCAGAACTACCGTCGATGCCCCGGGGTGTAGCAGTAATGCCGACTGTCAAGCGTTTGCAGTGGGAGAGAGGGAATCGTGGGTGTAGCCTGCTCTGTATGTAGCCACGTCAAACCCACCAATAGAAACTCTTCTTTCATCCATCAGCATAGGCCCTGCCAATTAAGTGCAGTTGAACTTGCACCTGATCTCACAGAAATACGTGAAATGACCACAACCTCTTAACACTGCATTCCGTGGTGGCAGCCCCATAATGGGTTGAAATTACGTGCCAGTACCACGGAAACAATGCCAATGTAAAGTCAATTAGGATGCTTTTTCGTGGTGTCCACACGAATTCCCTGATTCGATAACGTCACGTCAACCTCGTTTTCCTCAATGATATCTTTAACATTCCTGTATACACACAAAAACACGGAAGTGTCCTTGATAACTCAGCAATATGACAGGTTAATGTCAAGGCCATAAAATAAAATAAATGTATTTTGCCAGCTTTTGATAGCGTAGGACTTTAAGAGCATTGTGCTGTGGGCGGATGGGGCGCGTTCCACTACTGTTTTGTAGCTACTGTCTGCCGTCTGTGGGCTTCATTCCATTTCAAATTGCTGTCCGTCTGCCGTAACCGAATCAAAACGCCACTAATAAATAAATAAATAAGAAGGAAAAAATAAGGCTGAGCATGGAAGAACCAGAAGGGAAACACCACCACATGGAGCCATCCGCCCCCAGCAACCCGGCCACCCTCCACTCCACCAGGGGAGAGTGGACCCCAAGCCAGCGCCAGCGCCACAGAACCAGCGGCTGCCCCCCCAGCGCACACCACTCCCACTGAGGAAACACTGGAGTTAAGAACTAAACTATGATAAATGACATAAAATATTAAGATGTAGGCCTAACATAAAATAATTTCGTTATTAAATAAATTAAAACATAAATCCTCCAGTAGATAAAAGTAGAACATACTAAAAGTAAATACAATAATAGGCTAAATAGTATCTAAGCAATAATAAAGTGTCTAAACAATAATGAATTGTATCTAAGTTATCTATTAGGCTACCATTCCACTCTGTAAATAGATTTTAAAATTTGAATATAATCTAAATATTATTTTTGCTTGTTTCATTATTGTTATTATTGGTTTTACTTTTTAGTAGTATTGTATTGTTTGAGGATGACTCATTTTAGTAACTATCTACAGTAAAATAGAAAAAAACAAGCAAAGAAACAAATAAAAATCATTTTATACACTGGGCCTTCAAAGTGCTCTCTGAAACTAGACCTGGCATGGCTTGTGTCCAAAAAATGAAAAAAATCAAAACTTTGTTGTAGAGCTAAACCAAATACATCATTGGAAAGGTCTCAATCTGGAGAGTAACATATGTCAGTATGATGATTCTACATGGCTCTTGCTTTCAGCCATTGACCTTTAAACCTTGACCTCAGTGCATGTTTGAAGGCTTATAACTCAGCAACAAAATGGGGTACAGACATGGGACCAACTTTTATAGAGAGCTCTTGACCTCAACTATCATGTGAATGTAGTCAACAACTGGGGGTGCTGTCAGATATGGGTAAAATAGGGATAAAATTAATTTTCACCCATATTAATATATTAATATATATCTAAAAGCCAATCTAGTTATTACATTGCCCCTAGATGAACTATGTTAAGAAGAAGTAAAGATGTCGGCTAATTTTCGATATTTTAGCTTATATGCTAGAAACAGCGTTTTTGGGACATTAGGTTTTTTGTGGCTTGTAAAATAGAGTTGTAAAATAGGGTCGTAAAAAGATAGATCTACTGAATATATCTCATATCTAGTAAAGCCGAACTAGTAGTGACACTGCACCTAGATGAACTATGTTAAGAAAAAAAGCAAGGATGTTGGCTAATTTTAGATATTTTAGCAAGTTCTCTAGAAACAGTGTTTTTGGGACTCCGGTTGTAGAGTTGTCAAATAGTGTCGTAAAAAAGTAAATCTACTGAATATATCAAATATCTAGTACAGCCAAACTATCATGTTATTATTATTATTATTATTATTATTATTATTATTGGTAGGAAATTATAACAGAGGAATGTATTTGCCGTTTTAATATCAAGAACACTTTTCGTGTTTTTGTGTGTATACAGGACGTTGTTGAATCAGGGAATTTGTGTGTCCACCACGAAAAAGGATCCTAATTGACTTTACATTGGCATTGTTTCCGTGATACCGGCACATAATTTCAACCCATTACATGCTGCCACCAATGAATGCGGTGTTAAGAGGTCGTGGTCATTTCACATATTTCTGTGAGATCAGGTTGGATCTGCAAGCAAAACTTTTTAACTTGCAAGCAAAGAGTACCGATTTATAAGCAAAATGATCATACGTTTTTACTTACAAACTTGATTTTTGATTGCAGTTCAAGAAATATGCTCTCAAAACAGTTTTATATGATTGCAACAAAAAGACACAAGAATACCTCCATATCTGCATGTTGCAACTGTAGCCCAATAAATGAAAGTGCTCACCTTAATTATTCTTTGTTAAAACTTAAATCAACTAAAATTCATGTGTTTGCTGATTTTCTGCAATTTTTGTAGGTTTAACTTGTTGGGGTCAATGTTATTCCAAACAAAACATGATTGTATTTAAAATAATTGCTGAAATAATTGTATTATTATTATCATTATTATTATTATTATTATTATTATTGTTTATTTTCATAATTTATATATTTATAATTGTTGACTGCTTCAAAGTTTGTAAATGCATTGCTAAAATAAATCATATAAAAAAGATTTCTGGGGAGAAAAAAAAAACAAACAAAAAAACTGACTTCCGGTATGGACTTCCAGTATGTATACAACTTCTGGTATGGACTTCCGGTATGTATACACGACAAAGATTAACTACCGGTATGGACTTCCGGTATGGACTGGATATATGGCGGCGCCCTTATCCACCATCTTGCCTGCAGTTGGGTACTCTTGTCTTGATCTAGTTCATTCTCCCAAATTTCCCGAATCTCAGTTTCAACTTCAACTTATGTTCTCTTATTCTACAAAGCATTTAAATTAGAACAATATTAGCAATTAAAATAAATAACTAAAATAAAATTATATTTAAAACTTATGATTATATATATTTTTTTTTAAACTTTAGAACCCATTGACTTGGTCTATGACATAAATCAGTAAATCTGTTATGCAGTTCTGAAACTGCAATGTCTGCTTTTCCCAGCCATGCACTGACCCCTGTTGACTTAATCATTTGCACACGGTTATCTACAGAAGCACAGAACAAAGAAAAAGGCTCTTAAGGATTAAACTATTTATACTCTGAATGGAAGAATCATGAGGAGCTTAGAGATTAATGATGAGACATTTTTTGTGAGAATATTTCTTGGTGGCGACACCTATAGAGCTAACTCTGAAGATGGAAAAGGAGGAATTTGACAGTGGATCTATCTTGTAGCCTTTTTTGACCTCTTTTGACAGGAGCTCATCTACTACCATTGGCTCCTTGACAGCAGACTGCAAGTTTTTACAGACATGTGTAACTCTGGGGAGCCAGCATAGGCCTGCTAGGAATCCTTGAACTAAGCCAGTGGTCAGGTAATTGACAAAGCATATGGTAGGTTTGTTTGAAAGAGCCTTGGAGAGAGCTGGGACATTTGTCCTGCATCTTTTAGACGATTTTCTAAGAGTTGACGTTCCCTCATCTTCATCAGCAGCTCACCAGAGCTGCTATTAAATCCTGGTCCGCTGCTGCCATTATCTCTTAAAGAGATCTCTTATCTCTAGTAGGCCACCTTAACTTCACTATGCGTAATATCCCTCTTGGTCGCTCATTCATTGCATTCCTTCCTAGCACTGGCTAATTCCATTCAAAATCTAAAAGACAATGTAGTCTTAGACGAAGGTTGTCGCTCAGATCTGGGGTTCTGGTCCTTGCTATGTGATGAATGGAATGGTATTTCTTCTATAATGAATTTGTGGAGTCCTATGATTCCCTTCAGTTTTTTACTGATGCGGCACCCTCTGTCTGTTTTGGGGGATTCTACAATAATGTGTGGTTTGCAGACATCTGGCCAGCTAAAATTCAGTCCCTTGACACTTCCAAATCCACAGCTCTTTATGAACTTTACCCCATTGTTGTTGCTTGCTCACTATGGGGCAGCAGATGGACAAGGACAAGTCATGGTGTTTTGCAACAACGCTGCTACAGTAGAAATAATTGACATGCATGTCTGAACAACTTCATTTTGTGAGCTCCTTCCATTCCTGGTCATAAAAATTGTATAGCTGATGATCTCTCTTGCTTTAAATTTCAGAAGTTCAGAACCAAGTGTCCTCTGGCCAAGCCCTCCAGCATGCCATGCCCTCCATTCAGTCAAATGACTCTCAGTTAAGCACCTCCAAGCCCCTGCAAGATCTTTTGTACTCCGCATTAAATTACATGAGACTGGGTCTAGCCAAAAGCACAATTAAAGCATATGATTCAGTCTGGTACTTCTTCTCTTCCTTTTGCACCAGCGTCCTCTTAGTCCTTTATCAGTAAATATCTCTGTAGTTTGAGCTTTTATTGTATTTTCATCTGAATCCTGCATTCTTCAAATGCAAAGTATAAAAGCCATGCTAGCATGGATTCAGTTCCATATTCGATGCCAAGACCCAGCGTCCCAGAGCCTTCTCCGAATTCCCTCAATTCAGCTGCTCCTCCATGGCCTTAAAAAGGCACGTCCTCCATGCAACGATAAAAGACTGCCTCTCACTATTTCACTGCTGCATAAGTTGGTGTCAAGGTTAAGGCAAGGCTGTTTCTCACTTTATATTTACTAGTCCATACCCATTGGTAGCTTTGTCACCTTCTACCTATGCCAATCCTCAATGCCTATGTGCAGTTTCACATAGATTGACCACGTCAATGAGTAGAAAAACTTGGGACAGACAGATTTTAAGTGTTTTTCAAAAAATTCAATATGGCAGAAAATCTATGTAACTGGAGGTATGGGTTCTTGAGGCAAATTTGTTCCTCATGAGGAGAGGCCTCTCTGTGCAAAGTTTCATGTCTCTACGACATACAGGGCATGAGATATGCTCATTCAAAGTTTGCAATTTCAATCGGTTGCTATCAATTTTCAATTTTATCAATTTCAATTTTATTTATAAAGCCCAATATCACAAATCACAATTTGCCTCACAGAGCTTTACAGCATACGACATCCCTCTGTCCTTTGGACCTTCGCAGCGGATAAGGAAAAACTCCCCCCAAAAAACTCTTTGGCACCCCCTTTGGCGCCCCCCTTTGGCCAATTGATGTAATATTGCTTCATTTGCATCCTCCCATGACCCTCTAGCACTGTGCCAAATTTCACATGGATTGACCAAGTCAGCGAGGAGAAAAACGTGGAACAGACACACAGACACACCCACAGACAGAGTTTTTGTCATTATATAGTAAGATTATAGTAAGATAAGATAAGATATAATGTTGGAAGCAGTTCTACTCATGGCTTTCTATGGGTTTTTCAGGTGCGCTGAATATACAACCAGATCTCTCTGGTATTTAATCTCTCCCCACTATCTCATGTAAACATATCTGTGGGGAGCGATGAGGCCGGAGTCTAGATGCCAAACTCTATGCTCTGCTGTTGAAATAAACATTTAAAAAGTGAGTTGCCTGACTGAAATGGAGCAATGCCTGCGAGCTAATTCAGGCAGTCAACTTGAGCTGCACTGATTTACACATACACGTCATACGTCACTCTCCCTATGTCATCTACAAAACATATCCTCCCAATTTGGCGGTCTATTTAAGCTGCAAATACGGTGATTACTGATATGGCGGCCAATGCAGTGAATTTTTGAGCTGGAATAAAAATAAACCTTTTCTATATGGATTGTGCACTGATTTTGCCTTGCAGCTATTTACAGACAACTAGACTACCATCTTTGGAGAAGTATCCCCAAACCTCACTGCCCGTTCACTGGTATTCAGCCATCTGTAGGTGATAAAGGAAAACAAGTTCTATTTAAGCCTGGCATTATTTTTAAATGTATAAATAACTGTTCATTTTAACTGATTGTATATTTTACATATAACATTTGACAAAACAAGTTGTTAATACATGCTCACACATTAGCCTCCACTCAGCACGCCCATAAAGTATACCCCCACAGCTCCCCCGCCCCCAAGGGACCCCCTCCCCCACTCGGTCAACAACTACCTTTTTTTTAATTTTTTTTTTACAATTACATAGGAGCACATTGTGATCCTTTTGTCTGTGTGTCCAGAGTAAATATTGGCGTAACAATAAAGCAAACATATATTTCAATCCTGTTTTTTTTTTTCTTTTCCTAGGGGGGGCGGGGGCTCACTCGGGTTAGCTGGCCTCACGTGTTTCCATTACAGCACTGCCACTCAGCATACAAGGTATAGAGGAGCAACGTGGTGAGCTAGTTAGTTAATGTAGCAGACAAGTTGATAAGCTCGTTGTCACGAAGAGTAAAAGATGGGGAACATTATTTATTTTGTTTCTAGCATTGCATCTCACCAACTAGGTAACAACATAGCATTAAGTCAGCATTTGAGACTCAAATCACCACTGCAATGTCAGCTGCTGAGCTGCAGAAAGATGCTCTGATGCTAACCTTTTAATCATTTCTTCCAAAAAATAGTTCAACACACATAAATGAGATACTGTGTGAAGGTTTTAAGTAAAACATGCTCATTGTCAGTACATCCCAACCAGTTGCGCTCAGCTCTTCTAAATATAAGATCACTGGTAAATAAATCTTTCTTATGTAATGATTTTATTTTGTAAAATGACCTAGTTCTCTTCATGATCACAGAATCTTGGCTGTTACAAGATGATCCCGCCCCCCTACTCAAAGCCTGCCCTCCTGGTTACTGTTTCCTATCAGCCCAGAAAATCTGGCAGGGGTGGTGGGGTTGCCCTCATTTACAGGGAAATGAGTGGGTATTGTCAGCGCTAGGTCTGGTACAACAGATGTCCACTGTGGGGTTCCTCAGGGGTCAGTGCTAGGTCCGATTCTCTTTTCAATTTACATACTCCCTCTTGGCCATGTTATTTGCAGGCATAACATCAGTTTCCATTTGTATGCAGATGATACTCAGATCTATTTAAGCTGTGATCCAACTAACAACTATCAAAACACGACTAACCTGCTAAACTGCCTTCAGGACATTCACAAGTGGATGTCACAAAACTTCCTGCAGTCTTGGTTCTCTGTCCCACTCAATAACTTCACACTGCAGAAATCTTGGTGTCATTTTTGATCAAACCCTCAGTTTAGACAAACATGGAAAATCAGTAGTTCAATCCAGCTTCCACCATCTCAGAAATATCTCAAGAATAAGATCATTCCTTTCCAACAAACATCTGGAAACTTTTATTAATGCAATTATAACTAGTCATTTAGATTATTGCAATTCCTTGCTCTCTGGTATCAGTAAAAAAATCCCTCTCACGCCTCCAGCTCATCCAAAACTCTGCTGCCAGAAACTTTACTCGACTTGAAAACATGACCACATCACGCCAATCATGGCTTCCCTACACTGGTTATCTGTTGCTTTTAGAATTGATTTTAAGATTTTATTGATTACTTACAAAGCCATCAGAGGCCTTGCTCCAAGTTATAGATCTACTATTGCCCTATGTTCCTTCTGGCACCCTGAGATCCTCAGATGCATATTTTGTTGTTGTTCCAAGGTCTTGATTAATTCACAAAGGTGACAGAGCCTTTGCAGTTAGAGCTCCACAACTTTGGAATGACCTGCCTGAGGAGATCAGGGCCGCAAACTCAGTCTCATCTTTTAAATCACTTCTGAAAACCTACTTGTTTAAAACTGCCTTTCAATGATTTTACATTTTTATTATTGTGTGTTTTTACTATGCTATATGTATTCTATTCTTAGTGCAATGGGGGGGTACAGAGCTCTAACATTTTAGCATCAGCATCCCACAGCTCAGTCACATATCAGTCTGGTCTCCAAGGACAGGGAGTGTGTTGTTTGTGGATAATGTGTGCTACTACTGTGTGTCTGTGTGGTCAGTCATTTCCATGTGGCCTTTAGATTAACAGTATCTTAAACCCCTCTTCACTTTCTCTCCTCTCTCCCCCCTTCCTTCTCTCCTCCCTTTTACCTGTCTGTCTTTTATTCCTTCTGAAAGTTTTTACATTCACAGCTCCTCAACTTCCTTCACTGGAGCACAAAATGTAAAGCAAAGCTCCCTCCCTTCCCTTTCCCACCCCCAGTCCCACAGAGAGCTGAATTAGCTCTCAATGAGACAAGGGTGGGGGCAGCTGAAGCCCTAAAAGGCCCCGGCTGCAGCAGGGGGCTGCAGTGAGGGAGTCGCCCATTCTTGCATGTCGCACGTGGGGCTAGAGGGGCCTTTGTGTGGGCTGTCACCAAGCTAACGGGGCAGCTTTGTCCCGCTGGTGCTTTGGAGCGCCAGTTACATTTATTTATTTACTCTCCTCCGTTTGGCGGGCATAGTGCATGTTCATGCTCAGCTGCACATCAATCCAAGGTTACAGCCAGGGTGCCTGGCAAGCTGGATGGATAAATGGCTGGATAGCTGGCACATACACATATACAAATTGTGAAACTCAGTAACACACATGACAGTTATGTTGAGGTTCAGGTGTTTCTGTTATTTTGTCCACCCCCTGTAGTTTTTATGATGTGGTACGTAGATATTTTTAGTGCAGTGATACAGAGTTAGTTTAATGACAAAAATTCAATGTGTGTAACCCAAAACCTGACGTGCGGTTGTACAATATCTATACTATGTGGCCAAGAGTTTGTGGACACATACTTTGATTTGCTTTTGACTAGTTATCTTTGTTATATTAAGGTCAGATCTTAAAGGAAAATGTGTCTTTGCTTTCCTGTTGAGAGTTAGGGCCGTACACATTTTGCACGTTTTTTTTGCTATCTCCAATCCATTGTTTTCAATGCAGACACAAGGCAGGCGTGCTCAAACGCCACAGCTACGTTAGTGCAATGCCATAGTGGCGCACACGCTTTACCGAGCGCTTGTTTTCAGGGCGCAATGGCTGATGTGACAAGGACCAACCAATCACAGCTGACAGATATCTTTCTCTTCTTCTGTAAATATCAGTTTGTGATAAATATGGAGAAAAAGTTGGTCATTTTAGTAAAGGGCTACCAGAGCTTTACATTTGTCCCACGGACAATAGGTCTTCACACAAACAGCGCCTGGAAGTAGATCAGCTCTGAACTTCAGATTTAAGGTCAATTTGATACTTTGATACAGTGCCTCTGGCGTGTAGAGTGACTTTACTGTGTCCTTTTGTCCCAACGGTGTCCCAGGGAAGATCTCTAAACATGTATGCATCTATTGTCTCCAGGAGGACATTAGTCTTGAGCCCTGCACATTAGCCTGCACAAAACAGATGTGATACAACAGAAAAACATCAGTCACTGCCATCAGTGAATGTCATCTTACTTGCCAATAGGCTAATGGCAGTCAACAAGATGAATAACGACCAATATTGATATTTCCCTATTTAATAGGACGCTTTGTTTTTATTAATGAAAAAGCAATAGTAAACTTTTTTCAAGGGGGTTGTGAGCATTTCAGCTGATTTTTGTATCATCTGGGTGATTTCCAGGGGCACAGATGGGATTTTTGAACTGGGGGGGGACCAAGCTGTCAGCAAATGATTCCAACTCAATGAGTTATTTTGTGTAAATACATACAGTACAGGCCAAAAGTTTGGACACACCTTCTCATTCAATGCGTTTTCTTTATTTTCATGACTATTTACATTGTAGATTCTCACTGAAGGCATCAAAACTATTAATGAACACATGTGGAGTTATGTACTTAACAAAAAAGGTGAAATAACTGAAAACATGTTTTATATTCTAGTTTCTTCAAAATAGCCACCCTTTGCTCTGATTACTGCTTTGCACACTCTTGGCATTCTCTCGATGAGCTTCAAGAGGTAGTCACCTGAAATGGTTTCCACTTCACAGGTGTGCCTTATCAGGGTTAATTAGTGGAATTTCTTGCTTTATCAATGGGGTTGGGACCATCAGTTGTGTTGTGCAGAAGTCAGGTTAATACACAGCCGACAGCCCTATTGGACAACTGTTAAAATTCATATTATGGCAAGAACCAATCAGCTAACTAAAGAAAAACGAGTGGCCATCATTACTTTAAGAAATGAAGGTCAGTCAGTCCGGAAAAACAATAAATGAATATCTTCCACATCTGGGGAAGTCAACAGGCAATGGGCAACAGCCAGGAGGACAATGTTAACATTTTAAATCTTATAATTGCAGATAAAGGGCCAGTGTGTAAAATGGGTTGAAAACAGTGACATCAGTGGTCAAATTCTAGATTGCAGGGCTCACTCGCTCACCCCTCCCGTCGGGTGAATGACGGTGGCCTCGTAGGGACAAAAAGCCTTGCGCAGACACGAGTTTTTCAGGAGTAGGTCTATGTAGCGACGAGGTAAATGTTTATTTAGAAATCTAAACCATGTTGTGATATTGTAATGAATCCCTCTCGAGCAGGAGACCAGAGTAGCGCTCGGGAAAAAGGCCAGTTTATTTGAGCACTCCAAAAACTCTGGTAACACTCCAGGGGGTAAAAGACTCCGTCCCAAACTCTGACTCTTCTGGCGTAACACACACACTTCATACACACATACTCGTTTACAATACCTAGCAGGGACCCTCTCCCCTCTCTGCTCCAGCAATCTCCAGCCCGCACACTGACTGACAGCATAGCCTGTAAACAGAGCTCAGCTGTTTATTTAGCCTAGCAATATCTCCGGACTATAGTAGCTGCAATGGACGACTTTGAACACGATTTTGAAGAGTTTCTTGTAGCGGACACAGACCCAGAGCCATACCTGTTTGAGCTGGAGTACACTGAGCGGGCGAAAAGAGAGGCTGAATCCTCAGCTCCCATTTGGCTGCACAGAATGGGATTCGGTGCTGCCATCGTTGGGGAGATATATCATCAGGAGGAAAAGTGCCGCAGAGAGTGCATCACAAGGAGTGAAGTTGCGTCTTCTTTTCCTCGCAGATGATGGTTCGGGTTCATTCTCTCCTTTTGCGTGGTAAGTGTGGTCCATTCGCAAACTTTATAACTAAAAAAACTTTTCACTACTCTCCCTCAACGAACTACTAACACTCTCTGCTGTTTCCTCCTCCTTCTTCCTTCCTCCCGCTGTCTTCGTTGGTTTATTTATACACTCAAAACGTGTTCTCTGGCTGACTGGATTGTCCGCTCGGGCTGCCTTACATACATGGCGGCGCAAGATGGCGACCTCTCTAAAGCAAGGCCCTTGCTATATATATATATATATATATATATATATATATATATATATATATATATATATATATAAAAGCATAATTATAAGGCTACAAAAACCAAACAAATTTTATTTTATAGCGATTATACACTTATATAAACATATTAATGGGTAGAATATTCAGATTCAGATTCAGATTTGACAATAAACCATGCCAAATATTACACACTGGCCCTTTAATAGTTGCTGCTTACTAAAATAACATTATACATAAAAATAACAACATTAAAGATATTCACCTACAGCCTAGAATGCTGTTATTTTATATTTAGCCTACTTCAGGTAAGTCCAAATGCCTTAATTATTGTCAGACTAGCTACTCAACATTACAAAACAAATATTTGCCACATCTCGGAAAGTCAACAGGCAACAGGCATAGGATATTTACATCTTTTGGTTCTTGAAAAAAAAACGCAGTTGGAACTCAGAGCTCCGAACAACGTAACCTCCGAACTGAGCGCTTTCCAGCTTAAAAACTGAGACATGGAACATGGAATTCGACAAAAATAGACAGTTAATGAAATGAAACGAAAACCCCAGTGTTTATGCTTGTAGATGCTATATTTCAATGCTTTTCCGACGTCAAATCTCAGACTTACGAGTACAACTGAACGCACCATGAGTCATAGCACAAACACCGGGCTATCAATGGATCAGCTGTGCAGCGTTATTAACCGAGAATTACGTGGAAAATTGAACACCTTGCTTTCCCAACTCAGCAAGGATTTGCTCCAGCCTTTCCCCTTCTTGAATCGGTGTAATGTGGATTGATCACTGACAAGGCTACTGCCGCTGCCATTTCAACTTTGTGCTGCAATGTAAGTTAGCCTAACTAACAGAACATTGATCCTCTTTTTTACCTATGTGTAGGGGGGACAGTGGGGGGGATGGATCGGGGTCACTATAAATCTGGGGGGGAACATGTCCCCCCCGTCCCCAGTGCCATCTGCGCACATGGCGATTTCCACCAATGAAACGGCTATATTCCAATGAATCAGCCCCTCCTCACCTCTGATAATCCAGACTGACAAGGCTCTGAGTTCTATGCTTAGTTCAAGATACAGTGACTGATAACTGATGACTAACTTTTTTTCCACACATTTACACAGTGCTACAGCATAACAGTATTTATATAATGAAACACATATTGAAAAGTCAGGTGCTGGTCAGATCAGCTGGGTCAACGTATCCTCATAGAACGGTTTGTATGATATCCTACGAATTAGTGCCCCACGAATGATGTTACATAAAGTTACAGAGGTTAGGTTTAAAACAACTTAAGTTACTGTGGTTAGGTTTAAGAAAAGAAACATGATGAGGACGTACCTTAAAATGACTCAAAGTTCACACAGTTATGAACATGCTACTCCAGGGAAAAGTCCTGGTGGAGAGTCTGTTTGTTTGTTTTTTTGACCCATCCACCAGCCCAACCTGCCTCCTGGTTTAATCCTGTCAGCACATTGGTCACGGCAGGGGCGTTGCTAGGAGTTGAAAACATCTGGGGTTTTAGCCCTGAAGTGGGAACAATTCTTTAAAATTTAAATTTGAATAATTCCATGTGATTTTAACGTATTTTGACAAAGAATGAACACTCATCTTCTATTTTTGGGTTGCCCAAATTGTTGGTTAAAATCTGTTAAACCCGAAAGTCTTTGAGAACGACTTTGCAAACAGTGTGAATCAATGCACTAATCACGAAGAATATGCTGCACATCAAATTAAACAGCAGAACCTGGGCTACAAGGCCGCATAAACCCTTTTTACATGCCCCAAACACAGCTCAAACAACAACTAAATAAATAACAACAAATCAAACTCCGTACAGCACCGATATCCCAACCCACTCATCATATTTCGGGCTCTACCACGATGCCACGTTATGCAAAACACACACCATTCATCTCAAATGAAAGCAGAAACACTGCTCTTTCCACACATATGTGCCAAAGCACTCTACACCAAAGCATCAGAGATAGAGGCCAAAGAACAACAACAACAGAAATCGTTTCGCCGAGCCATAGTTGTAAAATTTCTCTTATCGTTGTTTTGCCATGAAACGTTAATTCGGCCACACGGTACGTTCCAGTAGACCAACATGTTGTGCTGCATTCAAATGAATCTGGGTGAACATGATGGGCTTTAGGACCTGGGGGGGGGGGCATAACAATGACCGCATTCAGCAGCTGGCACCTCCCCCACAACGGCATTCTGCTGACTTTGATTGGCTTACAGTGCTGTCAATCTCGTGTTGGTGGGTATAGCGTCATTCTATTGGCTCTAATGAATAAAACAAAGTGTCAGTCACTCAAATCGACCAATCTGTTGTGGAGATACAAGCCTCCAAAGCACAGAAGAGTAAATTTGCTTAGAACATGGCACTCTTAAATACTTGATTCTGATTGGTCAACAACAAACCGGCACAAACATCTAGAAGAAGTAGTAAGCCATGTTCTAAGTGGGATAATGTATTGTAGCATCCACCCGGACGTGTAAAAGGATGACGCGGTTATTTGGCAACCCACCGTTTATTGTCCTCACAATACAGGTTACTGTTGGCCGTAACCACGCCAGAACAACAGCCAAACGAGAACCCAGCCGTAACGTTAGCTTACAAAAACATGTACTCCTGTACTCTCCTCTAGCTCGCACACCAAACACACACGCGCACTCACACAGCCCTCATTCCCGTCCCACTCACACCCCGTCCCCCTACCCATACTCATTCAGTCCCAAACATGCCATTAACTCACAGAACATTAACAGTACAACAGAACATTCACTGCAGGGTCGCTACACCCCCCCCCCCTTACAAAGTCCCTCGCCCCGAGGGATCACATGAAAAGTCTCTGAGGTGGGCCGGGGGCTTTCTCTGTCTCTGAGGCCGCCTTGCAGTGAACACAAGCGGCTGTGCCTGCAGTCTTGGAACAATTTGTTGATGAGCAGGAGTTGAGTTTAGGGGTGGGGGAGGATATGAGGAGTCAGTAGGGGAAACAGTCTGTGAATCTGGGAGTGTGGTTGTCTGATTTCTCTGGGAATATGCAGAGGGTCCAGGGCGCTGATGTGGGTGTGCGTCGCCTCTGTACGGGGCCAACCTGTCCCTGTGGAGGGCCACCCGTCTCCCCCTAGGTGGCAGCTGGACCCTATACACCACTTCACCCAGCTTCTCCAATACCTCACAGGGGCCCACCCAGTGACAGTCCAACTTAGGGCACCGGCCCTTCTTTCTCCTTGGACTATGCACCCACACCAGGTCCCCAGCCTTGAAGTCCCCCCCTCTGGCCCTCAAGTCATAGTTTCTTTTCTGCCTCATGCCCGCTTTCTGCAGCTGGTTGCGGGCAAAGGTGTGAGCTGACTCCATTCGATCCTGGAGCCTCCTGGCATATTCCGGTCCAGGTGGAACCGCCAGTGTGTCTGGGGGTCTGCCAAAAGCCATTTCTGCTGGCGTGCGCAGCTCTCGCCCCAACATGAGCAAGGCAGGTGAGCACAAGGTGGAATCCTGCACAGCCGACCTGTAGGCCAATAGGACGAGAGGGAGGTGCGTGTCCCAATCACGCTGATGTTCTGCAGTAAGGATGAGTTGTTTTGCCAGGGTTCTGTTGAACCGTTTGACCAGTCCGTCACTCTGAGAATGTAGAGGTGTAGTTTGAGTCTTTTGCATGCCCAGCCGGTCACACATAGCAGAGAACACACCTGACTCAAAGTTTCTTCCCCGGTCGCTGTGGATTACCTCGGCTGCCCCAAACCTGGCAAACATGCCCTCCACCAGAGCATCTGCAACAGTCTCTGCCTCCTGGTCCGGTATGGCATAAGCCTCTGGCCATTTCGTAAAATAATCCATGGCGGCCAGAACGTACCGGTTTCCTTTGTCTGTACGAGGGAACGGGCCCGTTATGTCGACCACCACCCTCTCCATAGGAGCCCCCACCGCCAGCTGCTGAAGCTGGGCGCGAGACTGATCTGGGGGACCTTTGTGTGCTGTACAGAGGTCACAACGGCGGCAGAAGTCCTCAACATCTCTCCTGAGCTGACCCCAGTAGAAACTACGCCGGAGTCGACGAAGGGTTTTTGAGACCCCAAAGTGTCCTGCTCCAGTCATGCCATGAGAGGCCTTTAGCACCAACTCTCGCAGTGTTATGGGGACCACCACCTGCCACTTCTCCTCCCCTGTAGCTGGCTCTTTCCAGGCTCTCTGGAGCACTCCATCCTTCACTTGGAGAGCCTCAAACTTTGCAAACAGTCCTCTGGTGGTAGGCAAGCACCCCGCAACCTCATTCCACTGTGGCTTTTGTCCTGACTCCACCCACTGCAGCACTGGTTGTAGATCAGCATCCTGTTCCTGCTGCACTCTCCATTCGGATGAGTCGACAACCTGTGCCCCTCTGCAGACCGGTCCGTCTCCATTATGCATGGGATCTTGCTCCTCCTCCATACGGAGCTCTTTCTCCCGGGCCTCTCTCTTTTCACAGTATCGGCAGCCGCCAGGAGCGCAGGGGCGCCGAGACATGGCGTCAGCATTAGTATGGCGAGCTCCAGCCCTGTACTCCACTTTGAAGACGTACGGCGCCAATTCTTCCAGCCAGCGTGCAATCTGCCCTTCTGGCTCCTTGAAGGACATTAGCCACTGGAGGGCTGCATGGTCAGTCCGGACCGTGAAGGGCAGGCCGCAGAGGTAATACTTGAAGTGGCTTATTGTCTTCACAATAGCAAGGAGCTCTCTGCGTGTCACACAATAGCGCCGTTCAGCTTTGTTAAAAGTTTTACTGAAGTATGCCACCACCTTCTCCCCCTCAGGCCTCACCTGGCTCAACACTGCCCCCATCCCAACATCGCTGGCGTCTGTGTCCAGGACGAATGGCAGGTTGGGTTCCGGGGGGGTGAGGATGGAAGACTCTGTCAAGGCCTTGAAGGCCCGCTCGCACTCGGGAGTCCAGGCAAAATCACAGTCTTTCTGCTGCAGGCGGAACAGAGGTGCAGCTATACAAGAGAAGCCGCGCACAAACCGCCTGTAGTAGGACGCCAGTCCAATGAAGCTCTTCAGCTCTCGCAAGTTGGTGGGGACTGGCCAGCCCTTCACTGCCCGCACTTTTTCCTCCAACGTGCTGATGCCCTCTCCCCCCACTCTGTGTCCCAGAAACTCCAGCTCTTTTCTCATGAAGCAGCACTTGTCAGGGTGGAGCTTCAGACCCGCCACTGCTATCCTCTGTAGAACCCGCCGCAGGGCCCCCAAGGCTGCCTGGAAGGAGCTCCCATGGACCAGGATATCATCCAGGTAGACCAGACATTCCTGTCGGGGAATATTGGCTAACACCTTTTCCATCAGCCGTTCGAATGTGGCCGGCGCGTTGCACAGGCCAAAGGAGAGGACTCGAAACTGCCACAACCCTCTGCCCGTACAGAAAGCTGTCTTTGGTCTGGCTTCAGGGCTGAGGGGCACCTGCCAATACCCGCTGCGTAGGTCTAAAGAGGAGAACCAGGACGAGCCAGACACCAAGTCCAGAGACTCGTCAATGCGGGGCAGTGGGTATGAGTCTTTCTTGGTCACGCTGTTTAGTGGTCTGTAGTTGACGCAGAACCTCATCTTTGGACTTTTCTTTTTATTGACCATTACAACCCCCGAGGTCCAGGGGCTGTCAGAGGGCTCGATGATGCCAGCCATCAGCATCTCGTCAATTGCGCTGTCCGCAGCAGCCTGATGCGCCAGGGGAAGGCAGCGGGGGCGTGTCTTAATGGGCCGTGCATCCAGTGTCGATTTCGTGCTGCACCAGGTGTGTCAGACCCACTTCCTCTTCCGTCAGTGCAAAAATGTCCTTAAATTCCACCAACACCTGCCACAGCTGCTCCTCCTGCTCAGGTTCCAGGTTATCGCAGCTACATTTCCATACCTCTCTTACTGCTGCCAGTCTGTCCACCTGTCCTCCTGCTGTGGGCTGCTGGTCCAGAGCAGGGGGCTGCACATCAACTGGGGCATGGGGGGTGGGGACCACGGGTGCAGGGGGGGAAGCCTGGAGTGGGGGATTTGACTCATGATGTGCCTCTGCTGCTCTCAAGGCTGGCAGATGTGGTTTTGCAGCTTGTGTGGGGTGCACCATTTCAACTGTGGGACCCCCAGGAAAGGCCAGTGTGTTCTTCCCCAGGTCTAACACACAGCAGGCGGCCCGCAGAAAGTCCAGTCCTACTATGCAGGGGTCCTGCACCGTTGCAACCCACACCTTAAAGTTCACTGCCAGCCCCCCCCCACCCGTATAACTATCACCCCTCTTCCAAGCATAGGGGCTAACTCACCCGTCACAGTTCGAAGCTTCACCGCAATAGGTGTCAACTGTGTCCCCGCTGGGACCACGTCAGGTCTCAACAGCATCCCTGTCACCCCTGCCAGGGTGAAATCTCCTGCTTGGGTCCAACCCACCACTCTCGCGGACTCAGCGGTGTCATCTGCTTCTGGGGGGAGTGGAGCCCTGCTCCCCCGTCTACGCAGCTGGGCTCCGTCTACTGGGGAGAAGGTAGGGTGGGACCTAGGGGTGGGGGTCTGTGTCGTCCCATTTACACAGACCCCGGGGCGTTTCCCTGAACATCAGCACGCTTGGGGCACCCCACGCTGATATGGCCAGCCTGGCCACACACCCAACACACAGGGGGGCCTCTGCGAGGACGGGTGCTGCTCTGCGGTGATTGCATTGACACAGCACGGATTAGTTCCGTCAACTCAGCAACCCACGCCGGCTTCTCTTGGCCCGGGCCCTCCTGCGCCACAGTTCTCACAACAGGGCTGCCCCCGGCATGGTCGCTCTCTGTCGCCCCTCCTATGACCTCTCTCTCCAAGGCCAGCTCCAGTGCCTCCTGCAGAGTGCGGGGGTGCGCCAGTTGCGTCTGGATGCGCAGCTCCCTTGGGGTTATGGCCCGGATGAACTGGTCCCTGGCCAGCTCGCTCTGCACTTCAGGGGGCATGTGAGCGTATGCTCTCCTCGCCAGGGTTTCAATGTCATTAGCCAATACACGGAGCGGCTCACCGGGCTGTCTCTGCCTGCTTTCCAGCTCTGAACGCAGGACGCCAGGCTGTCTACATTGTCCAAACCTCCGCTGTAGAGCCCCAACTAGAGCCCCATAGTCAGCTCTCTCAGCTGGGCTGAGCAGCAGCAAACATGTCAATGCTTCTTCTGTAAGGCACAGGGCCAGCTGGAGCGCCTTACTGTCCTCAGACCAGCCTGCAGCCTGTGCTAACAGTTCAAATTGAGCATGGAAGGCTTCCCAGTCTGCCTTACCGGAGTATTTTGGCGTTTTCACTTGGAGTTGGTCACACTTGCCGCCACCTCCGGTGCACGCCCCCGAGCCCGGCGAGTCAAAGCCGGCGGCAGCAGCTAGCTCTCTGGCCGTTTGTTTTAGGCGAGCCACGTGCTCTGAAGTACGGCCAAACTCCTTCTCACGGCTAGGCGTACCAGCATAAAAATTGTCCATCGCCTCTTCCTTGACTTTCGGACGAGTGCTGGTCCAGTCCCGCTGCGCTGCCATTCCGTCTGCAGGCCGTCGAAGAGTTAGCCGAGTCTGGGCTAGCCGCGGCTAACGGAGATTAGCTGGGAAAACTCCAGTGTTTTACTTCTGACACCAAATGTAGCGTCCGCCCGGACGTGTAAAAGGATGACGCGGTTATTCGGCAACCCACCGTTTATTGTCCTCACAATAGAGGTTACTGTTGGCCGTAACCACGCCAGAACAACAACCAAACGAGAACCCAGCCGTAACATTAGCTTACAAAAACATGTACTCCTGTACTCTCCTCTAGCTCGCACACCAAACACACACAAGCACGCGCACTCACACAGCCCTCATTCCCGTCCCACTCGCACCCCGCCCCCCTACCCATACTCATTCAGTCCCAAACATGCCATTAACTCACAGAACATTAACAGTACAACAGAACATTCACTGCAGGGTTGCTACAGTATAGTGAGCCAGTGACTGTTGAAAAATAACTGTCACCATTTCAACTGTCACCGTTGACTGTTGGAGTTATTTTTCAACAGTCACCGGCTCACTATACATTATCCCTTACTTCGTATGTGTATATCCTAAACATCATTAGGGATTTACAGAAACAAAACATCAAACATATAGTCATGTACATATGCCATGTAAGCTGGTGTGACAGTGAGTGTGTTGTGTGTTGTGTGCTGCGTGCGTTGCTGTCTGTTGTGCTCCCGTGCCGTGGACTTTAAGTTGGAAACGAGGTGCTTTATTAGTTAAAAACAACAACAACAACGAGACAGAGGCTTAAAAGATCCGGGGCTATAGCTGGGAATGCCCAGGTCTAACGACGTCCATGGGTCACAGTATTGCAGCTTCTCAAAATATGTATGATATGCACAAATTTGCATTACTTGTCGTAGGAAAAGATACAAACTGTTTGTGAGAACAGCCTGGCTTGGTGCAGAGGTGAAGTCTCTTTGACCTGCGGGGCTTCTGTTGGCTCATGGATAAAAAACTGTTAATCCTAAGAACACAAACTGTAATTTCCACATTTTATTTGTGTACAAATTCAACACTCAGTATGTTTACATGCACAGTTAAGTCAAGCCACACTTATAGCTCAACTAGGCCATTTAATTGGACTACTGTCCTTGTCCCAGCATACAAGCACAAAAGGAAAATCAATTTATTGACAGAAGTATGTGCAACGAGTGTGGCTGAACCCAAATGCAACATTCAAATATAGTTGGCAATGACCTTTATTTAAACAGAATAAACAGAAACTTGAGGTGACATCAAAATGAGTAGGTAATGATTCAGTACTCATTACCTACTCATTTTGATGTCTCACTTTGCTTTAGGGTAGGGTACACAAAAAGAGTAACTAATGAGTAGGTAATGATTCAGTAATCATTACCTACTCATTTTGATGTCTCACTTTGCTTTAGGGTAGGGTACACAAAAAGAGTAACTAATGAATAGGTAATGAGTACTGAATCATTACCTACTCATTTTGATGTCTCACTTTACTTTAGGGTACACAAAAAAGGTAAGCAATGATTAAGTAATAGTTAATTCCTCATTAGTTCCTTAGTAGCTACTCCTCTGAAATTTGATCAGGACTTACTGAAGAACTGACCATTAACTAATAGTTAGTTCATCATTCATTCCAAATTTTCGGCTGATTGAGCATGTTGAATAGGCAGCAGAGCTTGTCGGTGAGAGAGATCCCTCTGACTGGCTGTTCAGGTGTTATATCCTCTTCCCTATAGCGAGTCAATCTGCCTGTAGGCTAACCGGTGCTTCCTCCTCAGGCTCCACTTCACTCAGCTGCCCGACAGATAGGCTGCTTCTTCTCACTTTAACCTCAATAACAAACCGGAGCTAGCTGGGAGCGGCTAGCGGAGCGTTAGCCGCAGCATGACCGGAGAGAAGCAGCCAGTTAACCTCCGCTAGCTTCCCAGCTAACGTTAGCCCTGGCTCTCCGTTTGGATCCAACCGGAGCACCGAGCCCTGGTTTGTTATTCAGGTTAAAGTGGGAAGAAGCAGCGGGTTTGTCGGGCAGCTGAGTGAAGTTGAATGAAGTGGAGCCTGCGGAGGAAACACCGGGAGCATCTGGATGTAATTGTCCGCGGAGGTGCTGTGGTGCTCGGCTGCACAGATAGGAAACCCCTCGGCTGACAGGATGTATCACTCTGTCACTCTGCGCTACTTTGTTAATCTCATGCATTCAACGGACTTCCGGTTTCCCTTTTTGCGTTATTTCCTTTCACGCAGGCGCAGAACGTACGTCTACTTGGCTGTCGGATGTAGTCTTCTGTTTTTTTCCCCACAACTTTATTTAAGACAGGAAGTTTACAGAATGCAGATCTTCAACATTACACATATATGTCTTATATCACATATGCCAGGGGAGATAAGAGTTTACAAGAAAATATTAAAATGATCACAAATATTAATGGTTTTGATTGCCTTTTGATTAAGGGAAAATTTAATGGAACCGATGTAACGAAAGCAACAAAAGAAGGTTTTCTATGTGTAAACTTTTGTGAATGTGAAATCTTGCCAAAAGTAAGATGAGATTAATAATAAATCTTTCAATGGTATTTCTGTTAAAGTCAAAAAGTCCAAACAGCACATCCCTCCAAAACAGCTTAAATTATTTTTTAATATTGTTCGCAATAAAATTACAAATATCACTCCAGAGTCTTTTGACAATGGGGCAGTGCCAAAATAAATGAGTAACAGTTTCAAGCGTTAGGTGTAGTCTTTGTAGTGTGTTCAAATGCAACTGACACAGGGTGACGTGAGGCGACGCAACAGTTGGCTTTCCTTGCCGCTAGTTCTTTGATGTCGGTTTGGTGTGTCAGCACCTTGTACAGAATAACGTGGATGATCATATTAATGTGTATGTGGTCTGAAAATAATTAATTAAACTCTTCGCAAGAATCCTGCTGTCTGTGATTTTATTTGTTAAGGAACTAATTGTAAAGATGATGATGAAGTAATGAAAGACTACTTATTATGTGTCACTTTACTTTAGGACATAAAAAGGTTAACTAATGGAAAGGTTATTGAGTAATGATTCTGTACTAATGAAGTAACTAGTTCACTAATTATTAAGTCGTGATTAACCCCTCTATGAAATCTGATCATGAGTTAATGAAGAACTGACCATTAACTAATAGTTAGTTCATCATTAGTTCCTCAGTAACTACTCCTCTGAAATTTGATCATGAGTTACTGAAGAACTGACCATTAACTAATAGTTAGTTCATCATTAGTTCCTCAGTAACTACTCCTCTGATATTTGATCATGAGTTACTGAAGAACTGACCATTAATTAATAGTTAGTTCCTCATTAGTTCCTCAGTAACTACTCCTCTGAAATTTGATCATGAGTTACTGAAGAACTGACCATTAACTAATAGTTAGTTCCTCATTAGTTCCTCAGTAACTACTCCTCTGAAATTTGATCATGAGTTACTGAAGAACTGACCATTAACTAATAGTTAGTTCCTCATTAGTTCCTCAGTAACTACTCCTCTGAAATTTGATCATGAGTTACTGAAGAACTGACCATTAACTAATAGTTAGTTCATCATTAGTTCCTCATTAGTTCCTCAGTAATTACTCTAATTTTATGTACCTTAGTTCCTCAGTAACTACTCATTAGTTCATCATTCGTTCCTCATTCGTTCCCCAGTAACTACTCTTATTTTGTGTAGCTTAGTTCCTCAGTAACTATTCGTTCATTCCTCATTAGTTCCTCATTCGTTCCTCATTAGTTCCCGAGTAACTACTCTAATTTTGTGTAGCTTAGTTCCTCAGTAACTATTCATTTGTTCCTCATTAGTTACTCATTAGTTCCTCATTAGTTCATCAGTAACTACTCTAATTTTGTGTACCGTAGTTCCTCAGTAACTACTCATTAGTTCCTCATTAGTTCCTCAGTAACTACTCTAATTTTGTGTACCTTATTGTAAAGTGTTACCGAAACATTATATGTTGTCACAAAACGACCCTTCATTTTGAACATTTCTCACCTGTGTGCTGGCTCCAGCAGATGGGCCTGCTGAACCGGATGCCATCATAGCGGGACACTGTGCTGCCTTCACAGTGCTACGTGGAAATTGGAAATTTCAGCACTTAAAGTGTGGCTGTTGAAGTGCACAATGTGGCATAATTTATAGCTCCGCTTCTGCAATTGGTCCTCAGTACTGTCTTAAACAGCTTTCACATCTCACATCTCCGAAAACGTCGGAGTAAATTTCAAATTTGGATAGACTTACCATGTACTGAAGAATATTAAAACTTAATAAAGTGACATATTAACAGCCTTAGCCTTACAGTGGAAATTAAAACAGATTTAGCCGTGCAGGATATTCGTGCATGCAGTGCAAATGGAAGTTTGTCACTGACATCAGTTTTTTCACACATTGTGTAGCCTACATGAAGTGTTGAGTTGAACTGTTTTAGTTCATACGTTCCCTGAAGGAAAGATCTGAAACTGAAAAAGAAAGATATGAAACTGAAAAAAGATTTGAAACTGTAAAAAATAAGATCTGAATCTGACAAGATAAAATGTGCAACTGAAAGAAATAGGATCTCAAATATCTAAATATATGAAAGTGAAAAATTAAAATAAATAATTTATTCAAAAGACTTGCTACGAAAGGTGGCCATATGCCCCCTTTCAGCTTGTTAGTATTGGACCTTTTTCTGGTTGGCCTATTACAACACAGACCAAACAATCGACAAACAGGTTAGCTACAGTTAGCTAGTTGTAAACTGGTACCATAGTGGACAACTTTAGAGTTCTGTACATTTTGTCTGTTCAAAAATGCATGCTGGATGTAGATTTCTCTATGTTGATACAGGTTTCTTTTTCTGTTACACATTTAATGCTATTCGACTTCCGAGTCAAAGCCCAGGGCGGAAACTGTGGAGCATGCGCAGAGCACCTCGAACAGTTTGGGTCCAACTGGCTGTATACATGAGTAATTTGACTACTAATCGCATTATCTGGGTGTGTTAGTCTGATTTTGATTTAGTATGACTTCAGTTGGACTAACTTTTAAAAAGTTAAAAAGTCTGGTTTTAGTAGGATTAATAGAATAAAACTAATTTTCCTCATGTCATGTAAACGTACTGAGTGTAACAGTATATCCCCCATATGTTTTTTATTTTACCAGTCATGTTGATGTCTCAGGACTTTTTTTCTGTTTGTGAAGATGTTCATGGCTGAGTTGTGACATACTGAGTGTTTGTCTTATAATGACAGTCCTAAAATAAGGGTTTAAAAAAATGATTGCAAATGAGTGCATGACATTAGTAATTTGACTCCCAATTGCATCTGGGTGTGTTAGTCCAACTTTGAAAAATTTGATTTAGTACGATTTCAGTTGGACTAACATGTTAACATGCATTTTAAAAGTCCAGTTTTAGTTGGACTAACACAATAAATCCACTTTCTTTAATGTCATGTAAACATACTGACTGAGACACAACATTAATTAGTGAGCCAGGCCAGATGTACCACTCATTATACTAAGCTAGGCTAAAAGCTCCAGCTCCATACCTAACTGACAGACATGAGAGTTGTACTGATAGTTTCATCTGTCAGCAAAGAAGGCGGATCAACATATTAGGTAAATTGTCAAAGTATTCCTCTAATGCATTGTACAGTTCAGTGATGTTTTAGACACTTTGGATTTGTGCCTTTCCTGTTTCAACATGACAATGCTGGCATGGAGAAATCCAGCTCCTTAAAAATGGTTTTCCCAGTTGTCTGTGGAAGAACAATCCCATCATACACCACTGAGATGGACAGGAACACCAACTGTAAGTCAGATCGTATCACCCCAACTCACTAATGCTCTTATAGCTGAATAGAAGCAGATGATCCTGATATGTATAGTATTTGTTTAGGCAGAGAGCAATACAGCTGTCCCCTCTGTCTTTGTGTATGGCCCCTCACATGCTGTAGTCTGTGAGGGACCATGTTCCTCCTGACATTTATTTACAACATGGCAATCAGGAAGGGAAGACAGTCTCCAACCTCTGGCCACACTGTCAATGCATATGGATGGTGGTTCTCACACTGAACAACTAAACAGTGGGACCTCCTGTAGGAAGGGCAAGGAAACACATGTGAGGACATTTTATACTTGCGGTGCAAATGGTCTTTTCCTTATGAAATTATTAGACTCTCTATTTCCATTTTCTGTGGAGGCTGATGAGTGTCATAAAGTAACAAATGAATGAAACTGATTGACTAACATTGACTGATTTCAATGAAACTGAAAAAAAGGGGGAAAAGAACTGTCAGCATAAAAAAAGAAGAAGAAAAAAATCAGAAGATTGCAATTAAAAAACCCATAATGCCAAATTTTATTTTCAATGCCAAAATTTACTCTCACTGTTCAACCTCCACACTCTGCTCATCCATGCGTCAGACTGTTTATGCCAAAAAAAATTAAATCATAATGTTTTAGCAGAACTACATGTGTCTGGAAAGTACTGAGCATACAACTGGTTTAATAAGACTTGGATTATACTGCATCAGTTGTGTGACAGTTTGTGAACGAATGTTTTTATATAGTTTTGCTGTTGTTAAACGCAGACCCCTATTACTTAAATTCATCAACAATGTTCGCCTTTTTTTAAAATTCTCTTTTTACTGTGGAGGCTTGGGAGAAAAAGAAACGTTTCTTCACAAATTCAGTATAACATGGGGTGAGTAACTGATACACAAAAGGTCATTTGGGTGGTGAAGTTTTCCTTTATATGATTATTTTTATGAATCACTTAATATCTTACTGTCTGGTATTTTTCAGTCCTTTATTTTGTTTTTAATGATACTTTTCAAGTCAAATGCTGCAGACGAACCTTCCTATGGTACTAATGATAATATAGAAACCCGAGTGAGAACAAAAGAAACAACTGGCACCAGACCAACTGAAGTCCATTTAGTAAAGCATATTACAGAATTAGAAGTCCGTCACAGGCCCAGATCAGCACAAGAGTTTCCTGTCACTGAAGTGAGCCAAGAAGTAAGAAGAAGAGCCAGGGAAAGGACAGCAGGTCAGTTCTCACACCCTCTGCTGTCTGACCATAACACAGTCCACCAGAGCAGGTCACACTATAAGACAAAAAGCATGACAGCAGGACGATATGTCAATGTCTACACTGTAAAGTACAGTCAGCGGGTAGTACTGAGTTCCACACAGATGCACAGACATGAAGTCAGTGAGCAGACTGAGATCAGAGAGGTCACACAGTGCAGGGTCAGGAGAGAATTTTCACAAACAGGGACAGCAAGAAAACAACTCACTGATAATGCTTAGTAAGAGATCTCACAGGTAAAGGCATTAGTTTTGGACAATTGGGGCAACCTGATGAGAAATGGGTTACTGGAACAAGACATAGATAGACAGGAGCTGAGAATATGGGACTGTTGGAATGCTACTGCACACGTAACCACAGTGAGAGGGGTTACATGCAGAGGATGTGGGATATATGAATGCTTTGAAACCCAACATCTACACTGACAAAGAAATAACTCCTAGCCCAGTGTTCCAAAATCCACAAATGGCAACTGCTATCACAACTAGAGACTGATGAGGTACAACAGATATGCTACGCAAGGGGGAGCCAGGACACCAGGTCAAAGTGGGAATGTCAATATCAACCCCACACTCCGAGATTGGGTACTAAGCCCAAAGCCCTTACGACACAGATTCCCATACAGCAAGGGAACAAATGACTTGAGATTGAGAATAAAGACAAAGCTGGAATCCTGACACCCCGAAGCCAATTACCAAGGATTACCAAGGCTTACCAAGGCTAAGTGACAAAGTACACTCTGAGGGTCTGCTAGATGATGAGAATGCAGTACTACGAACAATCCTACCTAGGACCATTAATGAGACAAATCAGCTGATGAGCACCACAACAACAGCGATCCTAGAGATGCTTGGCTACAAGATGAACACCATGAGCCACAAAGAGCGCTACACTTCATGGAGAAGGAGGCTAGAGGCCAAGATCAAGGCAAGTTACAGAAAGGTGTGGGGAAGTACAACAAACTGTCTATTAGGGATGGGCAAACGATCAAAATTCATTATTTGATCATCAAAAAAATTAACGATCAATTATCGATTAATTGATAAGCAAGTATTTCAAAAGAGAGAAAACAAAAGAGTGCAGTGCAGACTGTCGCTGCAAGAGAGCGCAGCTACCCCAGTTTTGAGCTTCAACCCCCAGGCCAAAGAGGAAGAATGGCACGCATGCACAGTTCACCCCTGGGTGTTTACAACTGTTGCCAGCCAGGGGTTACAGGCTTCAGTTTTCAGCGAAACCTCTGTCTTTCAATGGCGTAGTGTTTTCAGAGGCCTCAAGGGAAGCCGCCGAGGCTTTGGAGAGCGATGAGAACCTCCGTCTGTTTATGATTTTTTGCCTGGCATAGGTCCGGTGGGGGGTCTCGTAGGCACGGCAGCTTGCCAGGCCTGTAGCATTGTAGGGGAATCACTGCGACTATCGAGCAAAATTATTTGTGATCCATCAAAATCCTTAACAATCAATCATTGATAATCAAAAATTGATGCCCATCCCTTCTGTCTATACCTGAGGCACTGGAGACTGCCAAGGCTCACAGCCCTGGCTAAAGAAACTAACTGCACTCCATGAATGCCTGGCAGCACAAATGAACCAGCTGCTAAAGGATGGGACCCATCCAGAGTGGATGACCCAGTGACAGACAGTCCTGATCATGAAGGACCCCCAGAAGGGCGTGGTCCCATCCAACTACCAGCGAATAATCTGCCTCTGTACAACATGGAAACTCCCGTCAGGCATCATAGCGGCTAAGATGAATAGGCACATGACCAAATACATGAGCAAGGCCCAGAAAGGAATTGGTAGTAATACCAGGGGAGCCAAGCACTAGCTACTGGTCAATAGAGCAGTCACCAAAGACCGCAAGACCTGGCAGACCAACATGTACACTACCTGGATTGACTACAAGAAAGCCTACGATTCAATGCCACACACATGGATTCTGGAATGCTTGAAAATATACAACATCAACAGGCACTAAGGGCCTTCATCGAGAACTCGATGGGGCTGTGGAAAGTGACTCTGGAGGCCAACCCAAGGCAACTGCACAAGTTACGATCAAGTGCAGCACATACCAAGGTGATGCACTGTCCCCGCTACTGCTCTGCATAAGCTTGAACCCCCTCAGTCAACTCTTAGGCTACGGATACCGGTTCCGAAGTGGAGCAACCATCAGTCACGTCCTTTACATGGGTGACATCAAGTTGTAAACCAGGAGCGAGCGAAATATTGACTCACTGATCCACCTCACCAGGTTCTACAGCAATGACATCAGAATGTCATTCGGACTAGATAAGTGTGGTCAGAAGAGAGGGAAAACAATCAGAACCGAGGCGGTTGAACTACCAGAGGGCAGCATTGCAGATGTTCAGGACAGCTACAAATACCTTGAGGTCCTGCAGGCAAATGCAAACCATGAGGAGGCTGCAAGAAAGTCAGCCACAGCCAAATACCTACAGAGAGTAAGGCAGGTCCTGAACAATCAGCTGAATGGAAAGAACAAGGTCCGAGCCATCAACACGTACGCCCTGCCAGTTATCAGATACCCTGCTGGTATAATAAGCCGGCCAAAGAGGGAGATAGAGGCCACTAGTATCATGACAAGGAAGCTTCCCACAATGCATGGAGGGTTTCATCCCAAGTCCAGCACCCTGAGACTGTACATTAAGGGGAATGAGGGAGGTCGAGGACTGGTGAGTGTCAGAGCCACTATCCAGGATGAAATAACCAAGATCCAGAAATACATCCAGAAGAGGAGGAGGAACCATCATGGAAGGACAAGCCCCTGCATGACATGTACCACTGACAGATTGAATGGCTGACATCAAGAAATCCCACAGGTGGCTGGAAAAGGCTGGACTGAAAGACAACACAGAGGCACTAATCATGGCAGCACAGGAACAGACACTAAGTACAAGATCAATAGAAGCAGGGGTCTACCATACCAGACAGGACCCCAGGTACAGGCTGTGCAAAGATGCTCCTGGGGACAGTTCAGCACATAATAGCAGGGTGTAAGATGCAGGCAGGAACAGCATACATGGAACGCCATAACCAAGTGTACAGGAACATCTACACTGAGTATGGGCGAGAGGTCCCAAGGTCAGAATGGAAGACACCTCCTAAGGTGGTTGAGAATGACCAAACTAAGATCCTGTGGGACTTCCAGATCCAGACTGACAAACTGGTGATGGCTAATCAACCAGACAGTGTTGACTGACAAACAACAGAAGAAGGCAGTGGTGACAGATGTAGCAATCTCGAGTGACAACAACATCAGGAGGAAGGAACATGAGAAGCTTGAAAAATGCCAAGGGCTGAAAGAGGAGTTAGAGAAGATGTGGGGAGTAAAGGCAACAGTGCTGCCAGTGGTAATCAGAGAACTCGGGGCTGTGACCCCCAATCTGGGAGAGTGGCTCGAGCAGATTCCAAGTACAGCATCTGAGGTTTCTGTCCAGAAGAGTGTGGTCCTAGGAACAGCTAAGATACTTTGCAGAACCCTCAAACTCCTAGGCCTCTGGTAGAGGACCCGAGCGAATGAAAATAAATATATGAAAATAGAATATATGAAAAATATGTGTTTTATGTATAAATAAATATGTGACATAAATGGCAATAAATAAACACATAAACATAGATATTTGTATGGGCTAGACAGTATGTCAATATGTGAAATAGTTCCGTTTTCTAATAGTATCATGTGTATATATGTTTTTACTTCATATACATATTGCATTTCCGTGTAGGCTATTCTTGAAGTTATTGTGAGTAACTAAAGTTAGCCTCCATGAGACGTAAACACACCCGTGCATGTTCTGTCCGAGCCCGTCCCAGCCCATCCCTTTAACTGTAACTATCAGCCCAAGCCCGGTTTAAACCCGACATGTTTTTTTAACAATACGAACATGTACATTGAAGGCTGACTCTCATCTTTATTTCCATGGCAAGCCTTCGCCATGTGCCTCTTAAGTCTTAAGTCGTCAAGGTCCCTGTCTTTTTTCTGTCATATACCAGCATTGTACTGCACTTGGTACACTTGACGAAGCCGACACACACGTTGTCACTGTCAACAACTCACATGTGCGCGGCCAGTGGCGCTGTCATGGGAGGGCTCGGGCAGAGAATCTAAACTCTAGTGTGGGGGTGTGTGTGGGTGTGGGTGTGTGTGTGTGTTTCTGGAGGCTGTATGGTGAGGAATGAGTGGGTGAGGTAAAAACAGCACTGGTACTGATAGCAGCAGGAAGTAGAAGGCACTGTTGCCTGCTAAGACACAGATGCATCAGTGACAGCTGGGGTCAGCAGGGGTCACGCCAAACAAGATGCCACACCTGGGGAAGGAGAGCATTTTTGTTACATTATATACATTTGATGTGGTTAGTTTAAGTTAGAGTTGGGTATAACCCGTTACAAAGTAACACGTTAGAGTACTTTGATTACTTTTTGCAGTAACGAGTAACCTAACATGTTAGTTTGCTGTTTGAGTAATCAAATGCTTGAGTACATTTTCAAACAAGCCATCAGTTACTTCCGTTACTTTTAGAACGCTGGTCCTTCAGCTCCGAAACAGCAGCGACTGTCTTTTGGTTCTAATAACGGAGATAACGTTAAACCTATCAGTTCGAAAGAAGCCACGAAGCTTGTGGCTAGCTACGTGGTAGAAGAAATGCTGCCATTGTCTACGGTGGAGTCTAAAACATGCCGCAGGATCGTCAGTAAAATCCCCACAACTCAATAGATGGAGGAGGACTCGCTAACAGACAGGTCAGACTCAGGACTTGCATTATGCCTGGTACACACTACTCGACCTTTCTGCCCGTTCTGAAAGTCACTATGTCACATTAAACGATTCTGGAGTCATAAAATCGTGCCGTGACTTGGTCGACAGACATGACACACTACACAATGGTACTCACCAATTATCCCTGATCGTCTTTCACGACGTGTGTGATGTCATCAGGTTATTCTTGTCCTATTTTTATTACTTTTACGATCATCTGAATCACTGTGTCTGTTAATGTGCCAGCCGAAATATTGTTGTCATCACCTAAAAAGCGCCAGCAGATGGCAGGAGCTACATTTTAAGTACCATATGTAAACATTCAAGCTACTGTATCCTCCACAACAAGTTCCTACAAATGTTTCACAATAAAAGCCTATTTAGAAAATGCAGGGATTCTCTCAGCCGAGGTTATAAGGGGCTTTTAATCTGAAAGAAATTCAGGAAGTGTTGAGTTTAAAATGACGGCGCGATGTGTTAACTCTATAAAGACAACGGGAGTGGATAAAAAGTAAATATATAAAGATACAGAGGGATTAATAAATAACGGACCGTCTGTAATGTAGTCTGTTTCAAATGAAGCTGGTAGCCTCTGTAGTTGTGGTGAGTAAAAGCCCCGCCACTATTTGTTAATGTTATTACTTTTAGTCCGTCTCCATTATGAGGATGTAACATCAGTGCTTAATTTGAGCTGGAACGTACTGGAACGCATACCAGGATCTTTTCAGAAAAGGCCCTGGTGCGTTCCGGAACTAATTTGCATGGGTCTAGAACTTTTCGCATCTAAAAACTACATACAGTATTGGCTGATGTCACTAGTGTTGCAGGGTATACTGGTAATGGTAGACCGCGGTACTAAAACTCCACAGTAGCCTACATATGATAGTTCAAAGTCCAATCGCAAGACGGTGAGTGTCCATGCGCCGTCCCGGCTGGTCAATAACGGCACGCGCCGGCCACCTGGCACTCAATATGCTGCTGTAGTGGTTTGTTTTCCAGGCATGTGAGTATCTTTGAGCAGTGAAAGTTATTATTTATTTATTTTTACTTGTTGGCAGTAATTTGTTTCCACAGAGCTCTACGTGTGAGCATTTTACTCGCATTTGCGACTAAAAATAGTTTTGTGCGCGCAAATTAAATCATTCAGCTCGCTGTGTGAGTACAGATTTCAACCAGCAGCAGAAAGGAAAATCAAATCCTGCTGGTTGTGGGTTGAACGGGGGTCACAGACAGGATACGGCGGTCAAATACGGCGGAGGCTCATAGTGCTCTGCGCCGCAACATAACGGCTTACCGGCGAGTCCGACTCCAGGTCCAGTAATTTCCTCCTCTTGGTGTCATGACTGCCCAGTAGTACCTGGACAACTGAGCCATGGCGGCACACAGGTATGTGGTGTGTCAGAGGAGAAACGAGCCGTTCACATTTCTCTCTGTGGCAGGTAACGGTCCACAAACCTCACCGCACTTTAGGGACTGTTCTTTACTTATGAAGGGACTGTTCTTTACTTATCAGGGGAGGAGGGTGGCTGGTTGATTTTTATTTTATTTATTAATTTTATTTTGATCCCCCATATGTTAATCACTTATTGATGCTGTTTTTGAAGTATGAATAATTCAGTAAGTAATTTATTCCATTGAAATATCATTGATATATTATAGAAAAGTGATTTATCTTTTTATAAATGACAAATGGCACATCTGCCTCATTTTTGCCATGGTATCCTTATACTACTCAGAACCGTGATACTTTCACTGGTATCGTACCATGGGTCCCAATTTTGGTACGGTGACAACACCAGATGTCACAACCATTCCATTCGGAGTCGCGCAGTGAGGCGGCTCGGGTGCCGCTTAAAAAAGTGTTCCCCCACTTTTGTGAGTAGGGGAACACTGCTCTCTCAGAGGCCCAAAGTGTTCCCCTACTTCTAATTTTACAAATTAAGCACTGTGTAACATTGTTTGCTAGCTTGACGCTAATGGCAGTACTCAGCGGGTTGACAAACTGCCTCCGCTGTTTCACACCATCATTTTACCCTTTTACTCTGTGTGGTAACATCCCTAGAGGAAATATTAAAAAGGCTGGGGTGTAGTTGCCCTACAGTTGTCTACGGCAGCAGATCGTTCTGTGTTTCTACTGGTCAAAGTGACGGCAGTGATGGGAGAATTGGATCTCAGTGAAGGGCAAGTGGTCCATAACTTTAATTTTGGAGACAAAAAATGTAGGCTTAGCGCCCTGTGGTCCATTGGCCAATAGGAAATGTAGAATAGTCAAAAGTACTTTAAAAGTACTTGAGTTACTTTTCTCAGGGATTAATGTTGGCAGTACTTTAAAAGTACTTGAGTTACTTTACTCAGGGAGTAACGCAGTAAAGTAACTGGTTACTATAAAAAAGTAACGCAGTAAAGTACTCTGATTACTTTTAAAGTAACCCTTACCCAACTCTGCTAAAGACCTATACAAGCCTATATGTACCTAAGTCCCGTTGTCACATTTCTAATCTTCAAACCATTTAAAGAATTTTTACATTACATCATAGTCATACATTCACAGACTGGTGGCCAAAGCTACCATACAAGGTAGCAAGGCTACTCAGTTAAACATTCACATGCATTTTGGGGTTCTTACCCAAGGATACTTTAACATGTGGACTGGTGAAGCAAAATGGTTTCACATAACAAATTAACTGAACCATTGTTTAGTTGGATCAGGACCAAGACCACCCCTTTTTGTTGGACCAAGGCTCAGTGTTTTGTGCAGCCTGTGGTCAGGGGAAGGTTTCACACCTATAATTTTGGCTCAAATCAAATTAAAAAGTCCTAAAGTCCAGACCAAACAAGGTAGAAAGGGCCCTGTCTAGTGATATTCTATATTTTTATGCCAGTGATAGCTGAGGCCGGAGCATTTTGTTTTTGGGGTGTCCGGACCCAAAAAGATGTTGAGTTCGGGATGTGTGGACAGTTAAATCATTCCACAACCAGAAGCGATGAATGGAATGAATGGAGTCATGGACAATTATACAGCAGCAGCAACAATGTAAGAAGACAAGTATTGACAAGAACACTGAGTATTTATAACTGATTATTTATTTAAACAAAATGAATTGATATATTTGTGTTGTTTTTAAAATTTACATCTTTAGTAGGAACCAGTGTACATAGTTAGTGGTTTCAGTGCTTCAGTGTAGTTACACTAAATGGACATTGTACGACTCGAGAAACATATACAAATCTGTTAACATCATGCTGGTGTTTTTGCATGGCTGAACTTTTTGATCCCACAGATCACATACTGCATATAGTGCAGAGGCTTAAATTAAGCTTGACATACTGTAGGTGATATCACAGTTAACATTCTGTCTGTTTTCAAAGTTACATTATAATTGTGTGGTACAGTCATGCAGATTTCATCTGAGCTGAAATAGTAGACGAGATGTTCACTGACAAGTATGTCAACAAAGTTTTAAGTTTTTGCAAGTAGATTGTCACTATCATTGACTGACTAGAAGTTTGAAAAAAAAAAAACCATTCAAATATGTGAATTAACAGTGTGGCTGCCTATATATGTGATAAGCTCCAGCATGTTAATAACCTAATATGGTTATCTGAGGAAGAGTTACATAATGTATATGTTATTTGGAATGGCTACGTGTAAACTCGTGTCACTGCACATGAATGCTGACGATCCAGTGGCTGCGTGTGGATGTACTGTAGGTGGGGGCAGGTCAGAAAGCACAGGGGGGATGTGTGGGTAAGGCCATTGTTTTCTGTCTTTGGAGTCAGGCGAGGATTGTTCACGGGGCACTCCAAATGGGCTGTGGTCGCGGGTGTGGTGTTCAAAGTTTATTGTGTGCAGTTTCCTGTCCTGATCACTATAAATAGAGAAACAGAAGAAGATGGAGCACTGTGGCTGAAGCTCACAGCTGTTCAAACTGCAGAAAACCCCGGGAGCAGAGGTCAACATAACTAAGACTTCACAGTGCTCCGCCAGCCGTGACTTTTACAATTTAAAAATTCTTATAAACTGAAACTGAATGGACAGAATGAACCCAGAACCCAACTTTCCTCTCCAACAAAGTATTAGGGCCACATTGAGAGAAAAAAAATCTTAATATTACAACAGCGAAGTTGTAAATTAATGAAAATAAAGTTATACTGTTTCAAGAAAATAACATATAAGATTACACAAATAGACTTTATTAGAAAAAAGTTGCAGTAGTGTATGAATAAACTCAGATTTAAGATAAAAATCTCATGAATTTTTGGCAGAAAGTCAGGTGACATAGTATAGAGAGCAACAAAGTCATAGTGTCTCTGTACTTGTTTTATTAGATCTTAGTGCGGCATTTGACACAACTGACCATCAAATTCTGCTACAGAGACTGGAACATTTAATTGGCCTAAAAGGTTGTGCACTAAGCTGCTTTAAATCTTATTTATCTGATCGTTTTCAGTTTGTTCATGTTAATGATGAATCATCTCTACGTACTAAAGTTTGGTTAGGAGCTCCACAAGGTTCTGTGCTTGGACCAATCCTATTCACTCTATATATCCTTCCCTTAGGTAACATCATTAGAAATCACTCTGTAAATTTCCATTGTTATGCAGATGATACACAGTTGTATTTATCAATAAAGCCAGAAGAAACTGATCAATTAACTAAACTTCAGAAATGCCTTAAAGACATAAAAAACGGGATGAGGACCAATTTCCTTAAGTTAAATTCAGACAAAACTGAAGTTATTGTTCTTGGCCCCAAACAACTCTTTATCTGATGATATAGTTTCTCTGGATAGCATTGCTCCGGCCTCTAGCACTACCGTAAGAAACCTCGGAGTAATATTTGACCAAGATTTGTCTTTTAATTCCCGTTTAAAACAAACCTCATGGACTGCGTTTTTTTCATCTACGTAATATTGCAAAAATTAGGCCTATCCTGACCCGAAAAGATGCAGAAAAATTAGTTGCTTTTGTTACCTCTAGGCTGGGTTACTGTAACTCCTTATTATCAGGTAGCTCTAATAAGTCTTTAAAAACTCTCCAGCTAATTCAGAATGCAGTGGCACGTGTACTAACAGTAACTAAGAAATGAGATCATATTTCTCCTGTTTTAGCTTCGCTGCACTGGCTCCTTGTAAAATCCAGAATTGAATTTAAAATCCTTCTCCTAACGTACAAAGCTTTAAATGGTCAGGCTCCGTCATATCTTAGAGAGCTCATAGTGCCATATTATCCCACCAGAACACTGCGCTCTGAGAATGCAGGGTTACTTGTGGTCCCTAAAGTCACCAAAGGTACGTAGATCAGGAGCCAGAGCCTTCAGCTATCAGGCTCCTCTCCTGTGGAATCATCTTCCTGTTGCGGTCTGGGAGGCAGACACCGTCTCCACACTCATGTCTCCACTCATGTCCTGTTACTACATCTCGCTAACTCGGCTGTACTGCATGTCACTAACTTGGCTTCTTCTCTGGAGCCTTTGTGCTCCACTGTCTTGCAGATTAACTTATATCGCAGCGGTGACTGGATAGTGTGATGTGTGTGGTTGTGCTGCTGCTGTGGTCCTGCCTGATGCCTCCTGCTGCTGTTACCATTAGTCATAATTCTACTGTTATTATACACATATGATTATTGTCACATATGTATACTATCAGATATTAATATATACTTTCAACATATTGCACCACAATAGCTGTAATTAGAATTATAATATTATAACTGTAATTAATGTTGTTGTAAGCTGTCATTACCATCTGTCCTGCATCTCTCTCTGTCTCACTCTCTCTTTCTGTCTCACTGTGTCATATGCATTACTGTTAATTTATCATGATTATCTGTTCTGTACGACATATATTGCACGTCTGTCCGTCCTGGAAGAGGGATCCCTCCTCAGTTGCTCTTCCTGAGGTTTCTACCATTTCTTTTCCCCCGTTAAAGGGTTTTCTGGGGGGAGTTTTTCCTTATCTGCTGCAAGGGTCCTAAGGACAGAGGGATGACATATGCTGTAAAGCCCTCTGTGGCAAATTGTGATTTGTGATACTGGGCTTTACAAGTAAAATTGATTGATTGATTGATGAATAGGTCAGATGTGGGACTCATCAGGTTGGCTCAGACCAGGGTCCCACAAGAACACAGCAGTGCTCCATTGACTCTAATGCAGTCGTTTCAGATTTCCTTCATTTACAGGCTGGTTTTGTGGATTTGGAGCTAAATGTTGTGCCTGGGGCACATATATTAATGATACTCATTACCTGGAGAGATTGGAAAAAGGTGTAAGTTTCTTCCCGGTTCCAAAACCGAAATCAAACCCTGAAAAGTGTAGGGTTAGCTGGCTAGCTACTGTAGATATATAATCTACTGAATGTATACACATGCTGCTTTTGCTTTTAAATGATTATAACTCTGAAAAAAGACCTACCCTGTTGTACAGGAACAAGTGAAGGGAAGCAGGGAAACTTTGCTGATATTCAACCAGCTGTGTGTCATCGCATTGTACTCAGATGAATGTTGTTTAACTTCCCTTGGAGATCCCTGCCCATCTGACGGTGGAGGTCTGGGTGCTGGCAGCATCACAGGGGCAAAGCCAAACACTGTTCATCTGCACACACTGCGATGCCACAAGGCTGGTTCAGTATCGGCGAAGTTTCCCTTGACCTTCATTGTCTTCTGTCGCAATCACTAGTGATGTGGTGGTTCACTTTTACACTGTGATCTGTAGCCTATAGTTCGGCTTTAGCTTCTAACTATCTTTGTCTTTTTAACCTGTTTTTGCTGCTCAGTCAGTTTGACATCCTGAATAGATCCTTCAAGCGCATTTTGTAGATCCCTCTGCCTGCTTCTCTCTGAAATCACTTTTCCAAAAATATGATAATATTTCTTCAGGGAGTGCAGTTAGTTACATTGTGGGCTCCATGCTTACTCTGACAGCTTGACAGATCAGGCGAAAGATTAATTTAGCAGAAAAGCTGGTGCTGTCAAGATGCCTACTTCTAACCCATTCATCCACCACGTCTTCTTTGCATGGGCTTTGTCCATCTTTGTACTATGTTGCCCGACTTTCTGCCATAAATTGGAGACTTTTTCTCTTTAAAAGTTTAAAAGTTTAGTCATGTACTATTATGACTTTACCTCATAAAATTATGACTTTATTTGCATAATATTATGTCCTTTTTTGTTGTATGAATTTATTCTCATTAAATTACAACTTTATTTTTGCAATGCTATGATTTTATGCCTCCACGCTGGCGATAGCTGTGGCCGGTGGCATACAAGCACAAGGTGGTAATTCTAGTTATTTTTAGATTTAGTTGAATTATTATTATCAGTTATTAGGATGTTAAAAGCTGCTGAATGCACCCTGTGTTCATACAGTTTATCAGAATAGCTGAATAGGGTTGTTTGTGTTAATTTTTATATTCCTATGTTGCCAGGATGCCTGCTCCTAACCCATTCATCCACCATGTCTTCTCTGCCATGGACATGTCACTCTTTATACTATGTCACTTGACTTTCTGGCATAAATTTGTGAGTTTTTCTCATAAATTTACGCATTTATTGATGTAATACTGCAACTTTTTCTTGTAAATTTATGAGCTTATTAGCAAAATATCATGACTTTTTTCTTGAAATATCATGACTTTATTATGAAAATCTCAAATTTTTTATTTTCAATACTCTGGCTACTCTTTAATACTCTGTCATGCCCCTCAGTTCTACAGTGCTTTTTAGGGTCTTACAGCTTATTTTGTGGTTTTAGGAAGCACACATTTAGTCCAGTCTCTGTGCTTGCAGTAAAGCTGTGCTAAAGCTGATGTACACTACCTACTTAGCAGAAAACGGCAGACAGACACAGTTAGAGACAAGCTGGAGAACACAGTGGAGCATTTAATAACTAAAGAGAAAGACATTCCCCTTAGAAGTTGGTGGAGAACAAATTTAGAGCTAAAAGTACTTTAAATAGTGGACTTACATTTATTAGGTAAACATAAACATGATTAATGCTAATGTTTCTTGCCTGCTTGATGTGGTATGTTCATAACAACTTTATAAATTGATAATATGTCAGTGTTATGTTGTGATGCCCCCAAGTAGCCACAAAACTAATTAAGTCTAGGTTAATCTGTTCCACTGACTGGTTTGTTGTCATACTAACCATTTAGCAGTGGGCCGTACCTAATGAATATTGCTTGTTCCTCCCCAGGCTTCCTGTTCCACAGGGTCTGTTCAAATGTTGATGGGCCAGCAGCCACCTCTGTGACCAAAAATGTTGCTTCTGTCACGCCCAGGGCATCGGCTATGCCGACTGATGGTAGTGCATCTGGGACTGAGCCAGCTATTGACAGTAAGGCAGGTGTAACTGTTGGTGTCACAACTGGAGCACATCCAACTGATGATGCCGGTAAGAAAAATGAACCTACGCAAGCATCAACACCAGCAAAGCCAACTGCTGCAGTCACAATGCCTCCTGTCCCAACGGCTGCTACATCCAAGCCTACAGACAAGCAAACCCCCACCCAACCACAAGCACCCACTGTCACTAACACACCTGCAGCACCTTCAACTGTCATCTCTGATGCACCCACTACTGTGAAGAATGTTGCCACACCTTTTGCTGCTATGCCCAGCCAACCAAAGACCCCGACACCAGCTGCAACAGCAGACAGCAGCAGCAGCTCAGCGGCACCCCTCTATGCTGCCACGCTGCAGACCTCTGCAGCCCCTGTACCCAGTAAAACTTCTAGGACTGAAGCGGCTATTGGAAATCCTGCCAATGTAGGGACAACCAAGATCACAAAGGTCTCGACAGACACCCCTGCACCAGACCAACAGTCCATGACTCACACCCCCATCACCACCAAGCCAGGCCAGGACAACAAAGGAAGTAAGTTCCTCTTTGAATCCTCTGTAAACCAACATGAAAAGAAAACACAATTTCAAACTGTTGAACTCCATTCTTTTTTTTTTTTTTTAATCTCTGCCTTGCTTAAGCATGGAGGGCATCATGTGTTTGTTCGTGGGTGTGTGACTGAGTGTGTGACAAATTGTTTTGACTGTTTCATATCATTATTGCCTGCTGACTCCTCACTTTTCTTAACCGGCCGGTAAGGGTCACAAGTTTTCTGGAAATCAGCTTGGTAAGAATTACCATCTGTTGCAGGCCACATTTTGGCCCTAGTTGTGGCTCAACAAGTGACATTCATAGAAGAGTTTGGTCTCTTTTTGAACTGCAGCAACTGCAGACTAATTCCATATCCGATATTTTATGAGCCACTAAAGTTAGTCAAAATACAAGATCAATAAATTCCTGTTTTGTTGTCTTCACTGCCATTTTGACTGTAATGGAGCTGGGAGGGACAATTCCACAAATAACTATACACAAAGTTTTACAAGACTAGAAAATTAGAACAGTAAGAAATAAAATATTAAAGAAACAAACCAAACAAAACAGAACAAACTAACAAAAAACAATATGATTAGAAGTCCACTGTCCATACTGTTAGAAGTCCAGTTATAAATGACGTGTCAAAGACTTGTGGCTGTGATTTACTTATTAAAAATACATCCATCCTCATAATTATATTGTATCTATATTACACATACTGGGCCTCTTGACAGGAAAACTTGATCGTCCTTGTGCAATGTGCTGCGGCTCCATTCCAAATAGATGAGGCATGTATTTTACTGGGAAGCTTCTGAAACACGCTGCAACGCATGGTACAATACCATGGCTCGGTGGTACAAGGGGCTGCCTGAGCTGATTGTACCACCGAGGAGATCTGCACTGTATACTGTCTTGTTGAGTTTGGGATGTGTGCACACTTAAATCATTCCACAGCTAGAAACCATGGATTACCAGAACCATCTGGAAACATGGACAGTTATAAAGCAGCCAATAATATAAGAAGATGCAAAAAAGGACTAAGTTACAGTGCACAAGTTAAAGGAGCTGATGAGATCACATCTCACTGGAGTTGTATAATTCCATGTGACAAATAAATGATTGATTGATTGATTGATTGATTGATTGATTGATAGTGAGTACACATAAATATTACCTTTTAATGTATGTTAGCTTAAGGCTAACTTTACAACCCTGTACGACATATGAACATTTACAGTAGAGCATTAAACAGGATAGGAGACATACTGCAGAATTACACACACCTGTACATCACACACACCATGTCAGCTAGAAGTGAGACATGTCAGACAAATTCAAAACAAGATGCGTGTGTACAAAGCTAAACTAACAGCAATGGATTATGTTTCTCCATTCATGTATGTTGGATTTTTCTTTCTTTTGTGAAATTGTGTTTAGCATCTTATAATGAACATCAAAAGAAATAGAATGGTTTGCACACCAGACCAAAAACATCTGGGAAGGCTCAAACTTCGATACAACTAACCTGTATACTGACATAAGCTTAGCGAATACAGTATACTGACAGTGTACTCCCCCATACTGCTGGATTCAAACTTGTTTCAATCCGTTTCTATCGTCAGTCATACACTGTGTCCACTCTAACTAATTCAAGTGGGAGAGGGAGATCGATTTTCCCTGATCAATCACTAGAGACCAACGTATGGGAATGGGTCTGCACCACTACCACTACCACACTGGCATACGCCTGTGGTGTGCCAAATAGGAGCAAAAACAAACCACGATGTCAGGCGATACTGAGAAGACATGTCGATTTACAACAGCCTCCATAGTAGGTCTTTCTTGTCTATGGTATTTGCCATTGTTGTTATCACTTCTCATTGGTTCTGGTGCACTTCTTGTCAGCAGTGGACAACAGCATTAGTCCTGCAGGTGGCACTGACTGGCTAATTGAGTCTCACCACAGCACTATGTGGTTGTTTTATATTTTAAGCAAGAAATCACTGTTTCATGTCATGATGCTAAATCAGAATCAGTCACCTCTGATTTTTTTACATGACTCTGGGTCATCATTGGAATCTGTTTTAAATACTGTATTTCATTATGTAACTTAATTTTATCAGGTGGTTTCAACAAGTTAAAAAAGAGAATTTAAGATCAGAATTTTGTGGGGCACTGTCTGAGGATGATATGTTTATTGGTTGTCATATTGTTTCTGGTTGAAGGTACAGAGGAAGCAACTGTTACGATTACAAGCCACAAGCACATGGCATCAAAGGCCCCAGAGCCAACTGGGAACAAGGGGACCACCAGCAGCCCCTCCACCCCGACTAAAGCAAGACCTCCTGCATCAGAAACCTCTGGTACCAAAACTGGACCATATCCCACGTCCCCACAAAGCACCACCTCCACCACAACCACCACTACCACCACAGCAGCTCAGCCAAAGATGTTTTTGGTAAGACCTGCTGTAGCACAGGGAGCAGTCGATGCTTTTTCTATACATGAGCGTATTACAGAAATGGCTCTCATGCTTTAAGTGACTCAAGAGTCTCTGCTCCATTTGACTGACATACTTATTTTCTTGTCCTCTTATTTACTTTTTTCTGCAGTATTCTCTAAATAACGGACAGGAGGTAAGGTTTTTCTTTATTTTGCTGTCTTTCAATTTGTTACAGACTGTTTTAATTCACACAAATAATACATGTGATAATAAACACAATTCCTGCTCTGACTCTCATCAAGCCTCTGTCATTGTCCTGTCAATGGGAGGCAGGCCCACACCCTTTCCACTCCTTTCTCCACTGACATTTACTCCCCACAGTTTCTTAAGTTTAAGGAGGGAGAACAATTGGGCAACATCCTGCAGGAAGAATAAGAACAATTTCACATGTTTTTAATATCCTACCATCACATGCTGTTAGGGTGCTACGCCTGAGGTGCTACTGATGTAAACATCAGTTGGAACTGCATGTACTGACTTGTGTTGAATTTGTGATGAAATGCAATACTACAGCCCCAACAAACAACTGATTATCAATTATAAATTTATCATCACCTTTTCTCAACTCAAGCAATCATTACATTACCAAAGGACCAACAATAAAAAAAAATCTGTGGGCACCACCAGCTGCAAAAAGCAACATTAAGACACAGAAATAAAATAATCTAACACTTATATAATAATCAGCAGAATAAAACATCACCAAAACAAAAACACACAGATGTATGTATAATATAAACTCTGTCCATTATAACCAGTACAATCAGCTTCTCTGAACCACTATGCAACAGTCCACTCAAGCTCTCTGTTCCACTATAACCAGTCCAGTCTACCTCTCTGTCCCACTATGAAGCAGCCAACTCAGGCTCTCTGGCCCTCTTTTACCAGTCCACTTTGCCTCTCTGTCCCACCATAACCAGTCCACTCTGTCTAGCTGTAACCTGTCCACTCAGTCTGTCTGTCCCACTATAACCAGTCCATTTGGCCTCTCTATCCCACTATAACCAGCACAACCGGCGTCTCTGTCCCACTATAACTAGTCCACTCAGCCATTCTGTCCCACTATAACGAATACGATATCTATTGCACTTCTGTGTGTTCTGGAAGAGGGATCCCTCCTCAGTTGCTCTTCCTGAGGTTTCTACCCCTTTTTTTCCCCATTAAAGGGTTTTTTGGGGGGGAGTTTTTCCTTATCCGCTGTAAGGGTCCAGGCATGTCATATGCTGTAAATTTGTATATTTGCCCAATATCACAAATCACAATTTGCCTCTGACGCAAATTTTGATTTGTGATATTGGGCCTCTGAGGCAAATTTTGATTTGTGATATTGGGTTTTATAAATAAAATTGATTGATTGATTGATTGATTGATTGATTGATAACCAGTCCACTCAGCCTCTTTGTCCCACAATAACCTGTCCTCTCAATCTCTCTGTCCCACTATAACCCATCCACTCAGTCTCTGTGTCTCCCTATAACCAGTCCAATCAGCCTCTCTGTCTCACTATAACCAGTCAACTCTGCCTCTATGTCCAACTGTAACTAGTCCACTCAGCCTCTCTGTCCCACTATAACCAGTCCACTTAATCTCTGTGATCGACTACAAACAGTCCACTCAGCCTCCGTGACCCACTCTATCCATCTCTCTCAACCTCCCTGTCCGACAATAACCAGTCCACTAAGCCTATGTGACCCACTATAACCAGCCCACTCAGCCTCTCTGTCGCACTGTAACCAGTCCACTCGGCCTATCTGTCCCATTATATCCACTCCACTCAGCCTCTCTGTCCCACTGTAACCAGTCCACTTGGCCTCTCCCTCCCACTGTAACCAGTCCACTCAGCCTCTTTGACCCACTATCACCAGTCAACCTAGCCTCTCTGACCCACCGTAACAGTCAACTCAGCCTCTATGTCCCACTATAACCAGTCCACTTAGCCTCTCTGTCCCATGATAACCAGTCAAATCGGCCTCTCTAACCCACAATAACCAGTCCACAGTCTATTTGTCCCACTATTACCAGTCCACTTAGCCTGTCTGTTCCACTATAAACAGTCTACTCGGACTCTCTGTCAGACTATAACCGGTCTGCTCTGCCTCTCTGCCCCACTATGACCAGTCCCCTCAGCCTTTCTGTCTCCCTATAACCAGTCCACTTAGTCTCTCTGACCCACTATAACCAGTCCACTCAAGCTCTCTGTCCCACTGTAACCATTCCACTCAGCCTGTCTAACCCACGATAATCAGTCCACTCAGCCTCTTTGTCCCACTTTAACCAGTCCATTCAGTCTCTTTGTCTCACCATAACCAGGCCAGTCAGCCTCTCTGTCCCAGTATAACCGGTCCACCAGGCCTGTCTTTCCCACTATAATGAGTCCACTCAGCCTCTCTGACCCACTATAACTAGTCCTCTCAGCTCCTCTAACCCACTATAACCAGTCCACTCTGTCTCTCAGTCCCACTATAAACAGTCCACTCAGCCTCTCTGTCTCCCTATAACCAGTCTCCTCAGTCTCTCTGTCCCACTATTAGCAGTCCACTCTGCCTCTCTGTCAGACTATAACCAGTCCGCTCTGCCTCTCTGTCACTTTGCCTCTCAGTCCAACTATCCACAGGCCACTCAGCCTCTCTTTCTCCCTTTAACGAGTCCACTCAACCTCTCTGTCCCACTACTGTATAACCATTCCACTCAGGCTCTCTGTCCCACTATAATCAGTCTACTCAACCTCTGTGTCCCACTATAACCATTCCATTAAGGCTCTCTGTCCCACTATAACCAGTCCACTCAGTCTCTTTGTCTCACCATAACCAGACCAGTCAGCCTCTCTGTCACAGTATAACCGGTCCACCCGGCCTCTCTTTCCCACTATAACGAGTCCACTCAGCCTCTCTGACACACTATAACTAGTCCTCTCAGCCCCTATGACCCACCATAACCAGTCCAGTCTGTCTCTCTGTCCCACTATGACCTCCACTCAGCCTCTCTTTCTCCCTATGACCAGTCCACTTGGTCTTTCTGTCCCACTATCAGCAGTCCATTCAGCCTCTCTGTCTCACTATAACCAGTTCACTCAGCTTCTCTGATCCACTATGGCCAGTCCACTCAGCCTCTCTGTCTCCCTATAGCCAGTCCACTCAATCTCTCTGTCCCACTATAACCAGTCCCCTCAGCCTCTCTGTCCCACTATTACCAGTCCGCTTAGCCTCTCTGTCTTACTATAACCAGTCCACTCAGCCTCTCTGACCCACTTTAACTAGTCCTCTCAGCCCCTATGACCCACCATAACCAGTCCGCTCTGCCTCTCAGTCCCACTATAAACAATCCACTCAGCCTCTCTTTCTCCCTCTAACCAGTCCACTCAACGTCTCTGTCCCACTATAACCATTCCACTCAGGTTCTCTGTCCCACTATAACCAGTCCACTCAGTCTCTATCACACCATAACCAGTCCAGGCTGCCTCTCTGTCCCACTATGACCTCCACTCAGCCTCTCTTTCTCCCTATGACCAGTCCACTCGGTCTCTCTGTCCCACTATCAGCAGTCCACTCAGCCTCTCTGTCTCACTATAACTAGTTCACGCAGCCTCTCTGATCCACTATGACCAGTCCACTCAGCCTCTGTCCCACTATAATCAGTCCACTCTATCTCTCTGTCCCACTATCACCAGTCCACTCAGCCTCTCTGTCTCACTATAACCAGTCCTCTCAGCCTCTCTGACCCACTATAACCAGTCCACTCAACCTCTCTGTCCCACTATAACCAGTTCACTCAGTCTCTGTCACACCATAATCAGTCCAGTCTGCCTCTCTGTCCCACTATGACCTCCACTCAGCCTCTCTTTCTCCCTATGACCAGTTCACTCGGTCTCTCTATCCCACTATCAGCAGTCCATTCAGCCTCTGTCTCACTATAACCAGTTCACTCAGCCTCTCTGATCCACTATGGCCAGTCCACTCAGCCTCTCTGTCTCTCTATAACCAGTCCACTCAGCCTCTCTGTCCCACTATTACCAGTCCGCATAGCCTCTCTGTCTTACTATAACCAGTCCACTCAGCCTCTCTGACCCACTATAACTACTCCTCTCAGCCCCTCTGACCCACTTTAACCAGTCCATCCAGCCTCTCTGTGCCACTTTAACCAGTCCACTCAGCCTCTCTTTCCCACTATAACCAGTCCACTCAGCCTCTGAGACCCACTGTAACCAGTCCACTTGGCCTCTCTCTGCCACTACAATCAGTCACAGTCTCTGTGTCCCACTATATCTGGAGGATCCACTATGAGTATTGTAGCATGTTAGCTTATTAGCCAGAGCGTATCATTGAGGTTGTGTTTGATTTGGATGACTAAGCGCACTTGCTGGGTGGTGCTTTAAATGTGAGACTAATTAAGGTACACACAACATTTTTTGACTATGCCAAATTGCAATTTGCTAACTATATCCATGAGATTGCGACCCTCAATTTGACTGCATTGTTGTTCAGTTTTTGCAGTGTTCACAGCCTGAGTATCACTGTTTGGTATCCTCACATCCTGCTGGAGTGTTTCCTCTCTGGAGCTCTGCCCTTCTGCAGCTTCTTTTCCCCCCTGTAGCTTCTTTTCTGCTACACCAAAAAGTACATCCATGCAAAAGAAAAGACTTTGTCACAGTAACCAGAGTAAAGCTGTGTTATTACTTCCACCCCTGGTAAAATATTTCCTGAATTGATAGGAATGTACAGAACTGCAAAAACAAGACCCAGGTGGTAAAAAATAAAATAGAATTTAGTTGAATTTTCTTTAATTATTTTGCAGTGGGTGCAAATCTTTAAAATAGTCAGTGAAACAAGATTATTATAGTTAACTAAAGAGTAGACTTTAAGAAAAAACAGCACAAACTATATTGATTACAAACAAAACTAACTAAAATAAAATAAATAAATACATGTTTCTGTTATTATACACATATGACTATTGTCACACATGTATACTGCCAGATATTAATACATACTTTCAACATATTGTACCACAGTAGCCAGAACTATAACTCTAATATTATTACTTTCAATAATGTTGTTGTAAGCTACTGTCATTACCTGCATCTCTCTCTCTCTCTCTTTCTCTCTCTCTCTCTGTGTCTCATTGTGTCATACGGATTACTGTTAATTTATTATGCTGATCTGTCCTGTACGACATCTATTGCACGTCTGTCCGTCCTGGAAGAGGGATCCCTCCTCAGTTACTCTTCCTGAGGTTTCTACCGTTTTTTTTCCCCGTTAAAGGGTTTTTTTTGGGGAGTTTTTCCTTAACCGCTGCGAGGGTCATAAGGACAGAGGGATGTCGTATGCTGTAAAGCCCTGTGAGGCAAATTGTGATTTGTGATATTGGGCTTTATAAATAAAATTGAATTGAAATTGAATTGAATAGTTTTAGTCTTTTAAATACGTTTTAAGTCAATTTAAGCATGAGGAGGCACAGTTGTATTGTATTGTTTATGTTTATTGAGACTGGGATAGCTACATGACTCTGAGTCAACTGCCAAGATTTAGCTGTGATGTTGGCCTAAATCTTGTCCCCGACAAATACCCCCTGTAATATCATTTTACTAAAACCTATAACTAATACTGATACTGATAAAAACTATATTTAAACTAAACATTTTTACACAATAGCAACCAAACTGAAACAAGCAAACCCATTGTGGAAACTAACTGTAACTATACTGAAGTGATAACAACAGTGACTCCCCAACAGTGAAGATAAAGATTCCAGTCCCTGGGTGGAAAAAGTGTCTTAGTGGGAGCTCTTCCTGCCTTTCACTAGTTTCCTTTGTTCCCACACCTCTTTCATATACTCACCCTCTCTCTCTCTGACTGACTTACGCAGCTGTGCCGTTCCATAATACACCAGAAATACTCTAACCCCATCACAACACAGGAAGATATGACCTCAACTGTCACCTTTGACCTTCCTGTCCTATTTCTGACAGTGTCAGAGGCTTGGCGAGGGCCAGCTCCCAATTATTTATGGAAAGTAAAATATATGTGATTGTGTACATGTTTACAGATGTTATTCTACCTTCAGGAAGAGGACGAAAAAGATCTGGTGGAGGTGTGCAGGAGGCTGATGGTGACATTGCAAGATGGGAACTGCACCCTCATGTGGCGGCACCACAACGGCCAAATACAATTTGACCGTGTGGAGCTAAATGGCAAAGGTAAAGCACCTTTCTTCCTTTAGAAAAGTCACATTTGTCTGTTAACTGAATTTTCTAAAAGGTATCTGATAACAAATAAATTCAAATGTATCTTACAGTGAAAACCAGCCTTGCAACCCAGTATTACGAGGAAATCACCAAGGTAAGGGTTAATATATTGTACTATCAAAACATGGAAACACCTGCAAGGCTAGTGGCAGCAGGACACCAACAGGCACTGCAGTGTGAAAAGAAGTAATTCTCTTGTTGTATTTTCTACCTAAAGAAACCAACAGATAACAAAACCCTGATAGCCATCCTGGCCTCCTGTGGAGCTCTGCTCATCATGATCGTCATCCTGGCTGTGTGTGCTTCCCACCACCGCAGGCCATACAACGAGAACCAGGTAGGTGGAGAACTTTCCTGCTCCAACATGACAAAGTGTTTTTCATTTGGCCTGTGGGAACCAGAAGTGTTCCTCTGTACCATCCAGTAGTTGGTCTCTATATGATTTTTTTTTATCCATGCTAGTGTAGCATGGTGAGCAAAGTCACTCATAGCTCTAACATGGGGCCCTATTTATAAATCTATAGCACGCGGTCTAAAGTATGCACATGCATTAAGGATGTATACAAATCCACTTTTGCTGGTTAAATGGCACATAATCTAGGCACAAAGTAAGGTGCAAGGGGCAAAGGGTTGTTTTATCAATCAGTTAATCAATTAGTCCATTAATTAATCATAGGTGTGTTTGGGCCGACTGATTCAGCCAATCATTTAAGCAGCACAACTATAAACTGTAGTTATAAACTTGACAGAGGAAACAGAACTAAACTTTTAGCTTCTAAAATAATCAATGAAGTTACACTGCTCCTCGTGTGTAAATGTGCGCAACATTTCTCTTAATGGTGAGTTGGACAGCAGCTCTGCAGCTTTGCTCTGATCTCTGTTCACATTTTACACATTGTCATTCATATTTTCCTATTTAAACAATCTATAGTGCATGGTCTAAAATGCATGGCACAGGTGCATTTAGGGCATGTCCACCTCCACTTTGCTAGATGAACTGTGTATAATCTGTCAGCTCCACAGCTCTCCTCTGCTCTCTGACATGTTCACATTTTTCAGAAGGTCACTAACATTTTCCTCATTAATTGTGTATTATTTTACCCACCCGCAACGGATCACACATCCCTTATGTATAACAAGCAGAGTTTACACACATTTTAACCAGCTTATGTAGGCACATTTTACTATCTGAAAAATGCACCCTTTAAATGGCAGGGAAATACTGCACCAGTCTGAGTGTAGAACAGGTTTTGTTGGTCAATGGTGCAGTCGCTTTCTGCTGCTTGACCACATGTAATTTTAAGAGGAGAGGAGAAACGAGTAAATATGTCTTTATAAGAATGAGACGTCTTTTCCTCTGAAGTGTCACATGAAGCGACATTTGTTTCTGATTACAGCTGGATCAGCTGTCAGGAGGCTTTATTAACACCGATAGAAAGTTTTAATGGAGTTTGTGTCTGCACACGCATAATGTTACATATATATATATAATGATAAAGATACAGATACAGTTATCAGTAACAGAGCAGCAGTGTTTTCTCTCTGTCTAACAATCACCTGCACATGGACAACAACCTGCGCTCTGTATTTATAATCTGTACTGTGTCCTGCTCAGAGTCACACAATGTGTTTATATGAATTATTCATTATTTGCCTCTGTATTTAATGATATTCTGATTGTGAGTCCATTATTTAATAACCCAGAATATGATTGTAGTGCCTTTGAACATTGGAAATAATTTATTAGGTCAAATGTTTCAGGGAAAATTAGAATACATAATAAAAGTTGATGAGGGAAATAACATCGCAAAGAGAAAAATCTTTATAAAGGAAGAAAGTTGTTTCCTTTTTTGTTCAGATTGTGATACACTTGAGTTTAATCTGTTATCTGTCTTCACTCTGTATAAAACTCCAGTGATGTTGTGATGTATCAGATCAGTCTGATCAGCTGCAGCACTGCGCTGTCCAATCAATAACTGATATCTAACCAGGGGGTGTGTCAGTCTGTAAAATACTTCCCCAAAGGCTGCACTTGTATATCCTCACTTCCCTTTCCTCTGAAAGCCTCCTCTCTCCCCGACTCCTCCGAGTGCATTTAACATATTGAGACATCCTACAAGATCGAACGATTTCCGGGTCAAGTGATCGAGGATAGAGGAGTAGAGGAGGGATGTTGGGATGAACGCAATGTGGGCGCTGGCCATGAAAATGACAACTGCATTGGTCTGAAACTAGCAATGGCGGTTTTGTTGTGCTAAAGTGCACATGCTTCAACAGACTTCTCTCCTAACTAGCAGATTAATGCATGAAAAAAAACAAACAAAACTGCAGCTCTAAATTGTAAAAATGTCAATAAGTCATCTTCACACATATTTAAAGGGACTGTTCACCCCAAAATCAAAAACACATATTTTTGCTCTTACCTTTAAGTGTCTATCAGTCTAGATAGTTTTGGTGTGAGTTGCAGAGTGTTGAAGATAGTAGTGTGTATTTACTCATGGACGAGATGCTTGGGACAGCGTAAGATGGTGTCCTCTGCAGCTGAGCTGTAAGGTTAGCTAGCTCAGTTGTTTTTCAGGTGAGCTAGCAGTAAATGCACGCTTCCCTCTGTGCGGTAATATGGTTGGCTGGTGTAGTTTGTTAGAATGAAAAAAGTTCCTACATGAAACTGCTCACAACAAGGTGTATGGATTGTCTTAAGTAACCAAGTCATGATCTCTTGAAAAAGACATTGCCGTTGACTTTTTCAGATGTATTCTTTTTTTTGGAGATTTGAGCACCACAAGCCGAGTGCCATCTAGATCCATTATATTGGAGAGAAGGCAAAAATCTCTGTTGCTGATATCTCCAACACTCAGTGACTCACACCAAAACTAGACTGATAAATAGCACTACAGGTAAGAGTAAATGTGTATTTTTGATTTTGGGGTGAACTGTTCCTTTAAATCAACATAAATATACAAGATCATAAAGAATCAAATAGGAATAAAGAGTTTTTAGAGACTTTGTCCTTTCAATCTCTACAGCAGCACCTGACAGAGGAGCTGCATACAGTGGAGAATGGTTACCACGACAACCCAACGCTGGAGGTGATGGAGGTGCAGCCAGAGATGCAGGAGAAAAAGATGGTGCTCAATGGAGAGTTCAATGACAGCTGGATTGTCCCCATCGACAACCTGCTCAAGGAGGACATACCTGACGAGGAGGATACTCACCTGTAGAGACGGCCAGGGACAGGGAAGAACAAGTAGGAGACAGTGACAGGACCTGTTTAGTTCCAGCCACACCAAAACAAACAAAACAATCCACACATTTTGCTCCATGCCAGTCCCCAGCTCTCACTCCTGACCCTGGACCTGTTGTCCCTGAAATTTTTTTTCACAAACAGATACATCCAATAGATTGGCCAAGCCCACACATTCATGCTGTGTGTCTGATATATTTCTATTGTAGTTTGGTATGACAAAGAAATGAGGGTAAAAAGTCAAACACTTTTAGAAGTACCAATAGAATTGTACACAGTGGCCTTGGAAACTTCAACATATGTCCACTAAATCAATCACAGTTGTGCCTATATTGTAGTTTTTATATGTAAAAAGTGACTCTCTACAGAGTACAATTCAAAGTAAGTCAGTCTGGAAACTCAAAGTGCTCCAAACCCCAAGAGGATTGTGCCTTTTTAGAATGTACACAAGGATGTGTCAATAGAGTATTATGATGTTATTTTGTGAGAATGAGGAAGAGTCAGGTGATGTTGCAAACTGATTCATTTGCTCTGGAGGCCTCATAGAGGTAATGGCAACATCAGCTGCCTCTGGAGGTCCACAGTTACTAACTTAGATAGAAATGACCTCAAGATACTGAAAAGCATCCTGGAGATTTTCCACGAGTGGGTGTTAGCTCTGAGGGAGCTGCTAATGGCTGTAAAAGCAACACTGATGCAGTAATCAGAAGAGGCACATGGGTGTATAGAAATAAGACAAATGAAGGATTTTAATCCATAATGCCACAGATTGACTCGAGGGTGTACAGAGAGCTTGAGGGGACATGTCACAGGTATATTTTGTTTTGTGTTTTCTCTTCGTTTCTTGATACATGACCCTGGCTTAAAGTTTTCATGTGATTACAATCAAGAGAAAAGGCTCCAGCTTTCATCTGATTTTTTTTTAATTATTTGTCCCCTCTGGCTTTCCATAAATGGAGGATATTGCTCAGTTTTCTTAAAAGAAAAATCAGCTGATCATGTTTGTAGTGAGCGTTACCTTCTTTAATTCAAAACTAAAGTCACATTATTACTGATTTTAACTGATAAGTTTAGTTTATTATTTTATTATATATTTCAATCAGTTTTGCTGCAATAGTCTGACTTGGTCTGGTCAGACCAGTAGCATAGGGTGGCTGACTAACATTTAATGGCTTAAGAACAGAAATAAAACAGGGAGTAAACACATTGTGCCTCACCAGCAGATACACTGGGTGTTTCTCAAAGTCAAGGAGGGATCCTCAAACGTCAGAATTTCAAGGATGCTACGTCATTGACCCCTGCCAAAGGACTGTTTCAATAGGCTCTTTCAAGATGAGCCAGTCCTGCGCAGATTTGATCACGGGCGCACAATGCGTGCCAGTTAGTTTTGCTGTTGATTTGCTCTGATGTATTACAAAAGTGGACAGCGATAATCTCGCCGCAGCGAGGGGGCCGCAGTTTTTAGAGCCAGGCACTGCAGTTGCTCTCCACCGACTGCAAGACCCAGGGCATGACGGAAATGCCTGGCTCTCACCTGATCTAATAGCCGATTGGTTTAGACGATGACTCGACAAGATGACATTTCAGATAAACTTTTAATTCGTCTTGAATTTCAGAGATTTAAATTTTATTTGTCTGATTTGAAGGTTTATTCTGTTAACAGAAAACATGTTGTGTCACTGATGGTGAAGTTTATTCATCAGAGACTAAATGCAATTATCATAAACTATACAGTCTACTGTATGTTAACATGGACTGTTTTAATTATTGAAGTAGCCTGTTTGACATCACAGAGACTCCACATAGGCATATCTTTCCAAAAATTCACACATATAATGAAAAGCCCACCCTGAAAACATGTACAAAGGAATTTTCAATCAGTGTCATAGTACCACCTACTGGCAACAGAAACATACTTTTTTCTATGATGTCCCTCTTTTACCAGGTTAATCAGACACACCTCAAATTTGCTGAAATTAAGTCCTTAGACTCTGATGATACTCAGAAATGAAGCTCTTGAGTTTTCATCAAACGCTGTCACCGTGGCGCTGCCTTATTCGCAGTTAAACACGATATTGTTTTTAAGAAGCAATGGATGCTTGAAAACTCATCAAACATGGCACACACATAAGAGGTTCCAAATTCTGTTGTCTGATGTGATTTTTGTGCTTTGATGTGCCAAGATGGCCCAACAGCGCCCCCTAGAAAATTTCAATGAAGCAGCCCTTGAAGCTGGTTTGACCTGCATGTATTAAACTTGGTAGGCACCTGTAACACTCTAAGATGTACAGAAAAGCCTCTTGGAGTCATGTTCCAAACCCACCAGGAAGTCTGCCATTTTGAATATACATGAATTAAGGAACTTGTCCTAGAGATTTTATATGATCGACTTCAAACATTGGTCTGTCCCACTGAAAGACCTTGAAGAAGAAAAGTTATAACAGGCTTGAGTTTTCGATATACGGCGTGACCGTGGCAAGGGGTTAAACTTCCATGTGTCGCCATAAACAGGAAGTGGTTTGTAATTCCATCATACATGGTCCAATCTTCCCCAATCTACACAGGTCTGATGACAGTCCCGCCCGGAACAGATCTATCTCTCAATATTCAGTGAAGAGTACAGCGCCACCTAGCAGCAACAGGAAGTAGGTCTTATCAGACACTTTTTTGATTTACCTGACATTTACATGCTGTGGTGTATATTTCATGTATAGGAACATGACATATTGTTAGTGCCTTCTCCAGCTCCCTCCAGTGGGAAGAGGAAGTGGTACAAAATGTGAAATAGTGAGTTCCGGACTGAATGAAGTATATGCTGTCTCGCTCCTGCATGTGTGCTGTCTGACTTTGACAGAAATGAACTGACGTGTCAGCCAGCATCCTGCCAGCACCCCCGAGTTGCGCAGAGGTGCGAGGGCCCATTCATCGCTGCTTGCAGCTTTAATTATTATTATTATTATTGTTATTGTTCAGAAATGTTTTTGCAAATTCCTGTGAGATGGTACATCTTAGAGACATGAAAATGATTAGAAGTTGTGTGCAAATGCTGCTCAAGATTTTGAATTTGCCAATAGGCCAGATGGGGGTGCTATAATTAAGGTCAAAGAAAATTTGGATTTGAAAGGCCACCACCCTTGCACCGTATGTCAGATTGACATAAAACTCGAGATACTTGGTCAGGTGAAGGGGTTCTACGAAAGCCTACATAATCCTACAGATCCGCCTACTAGAATGTCCACTATATTGAATTTTCTGAAAAACACCATTTTTACATCTCCTCCTAAGACGTAGGTCTGATTTCCACCAAACATTCGGTGAATCATCATGGGATGCAGCTTTGTAAAAGTTATCAAAGACTTTTTGATATGTCATTGCGTTTTGGTGATACTGACCAATGAACTGGATTGAAATGGACTTTAGTCCTTAACCATTGAGCCAATTGACACAAAACTTGTAGAAAATGTCGACAAAAGTATCTGAATCATATTGTGAAAGTTTGATTCAAATCAACCAATAGGGGGCGCTACATAATCAGCCAGAGGTATTTGTACAAAACTTATAGGCCGTTTACACGTACACGGTGATTTTGATAAACGGAGACATCTTCCTTCGTTTGTGCCCTTCGTTTACACGCAAACGGAGATTTCTCCTCTGAAAACGAGTCTTTCTAAAAACTCCGGCCAGAGTGGAGATTTTGGAAAACTCCGGTTGCGCGTTTGCATGTAAACTGAGATAAACGGAGATAAACGGAGTTATAGGCAGCCGACGTCACAGTATGCGCCGGAACTTGCGCCTGTGTCAAAAGTGCGACCTATGTTGCTATGGTGACAATGGATACATGGAAGGCTTGAGCCTCTCGTTACACTGCCACCTACAGGTTTGGCATGCTCTTGTGTATATATACACGGGTAAGTGTAAACGAAGATCTTTTTGAAAACGGAGATGGTGAAATGTCCGTTTATGAAAATAGCCGGCGACGTGTAAACGGCCTCTTAGTCTGCATCATCTAGGGTCATGTCTCAGCTGATGCACAAAATTTAAAAATTATTGCTTAAAGGGGGCGTGGCTTATTACATTAAGACTAAATTTCAAGACATTTTAAAGTCCATACTTCAAAAAATCCTTATAAAGCACCAGTGTGTCCTACACAGCTGTAATTCATCCACTGAATGGTGACAAAACTTTGTCGCACTGTAACCTATAGTCAATTCAGAAGTCCGTCACTCTATATTTTTAAGAATATGCAAAATCAGTTAACATCTATATCTCCAAAAGTCTTCATGCAAATGCACCCACCATTGCCACAAACATTCTTTGGATACTACTGTAGATGTCACGTTTCAAATGGTGTTCAGATCGGTTAAAGTGTAAGCTCACAGTGCTAGTCATTATCTTGTTGTAATTTGTACTGTATGCACGTTGTCTATTTCATATAATTTTTAACCAAATGTCACCAAAATATTTGACAAGATAGGCCTACCTGAAATCAGCAGAATGATGTGTGATTATTTTCAGAATTTTGTCACAAACGCTTTTACTGTTAATGATATCTGATTGTTTTATGAAGATATTCACCAATGAGCTTTAAAGGGGGCGTGGCTCAGCAAATGACTCCACAACGTTTGCATAAATCATCACAAACATTGCAAGCAATGTCTGAAGAGGTACAAGGCACATATCTTGAAAGTTTCATTCAAATTGACCACTAGGGGGCACCACAAATACAAAAAATGGGCATGCAGTAACACAAATCAGACTAAAAATCAGAAATTGATTGTCCAGTCTTTACAAAACTTGCAGGCTATGTTAAATAATAATTATGAAACATGTATTATTCTAAATTGGTCAATAGGGGGTGCCACAAGGTCCAAATAAGTGCAAAGGCCTTTCACAAAATTCAGCCATAAATCAATGAGGGTTTTTTCAAACATCACCAAACTTGGTGGATTTTTTTAATTAAACCATTAAGCATGTCCCCCAAAATGTTCCTGCAGTTGACCAATAGGAAGCGACAGTGCTTCCAAAGAAGAGCGTGGCCCAATAAAGATTTGGACATAAATGGATGAGCATCTGTCTGATTGTCATAAAACCTGATGGTAATCTTTTATGCAGGTGTCCTGAACTGTCAAAGGTCTTTATTCTACTTAGCTCTAAAGATTTAAATTTCCGTATTACTGTCGCTGAGTTTATGGTGATACACACATAATATCTACAACACCTTGGAATCACAGTGTGATTCTGTGTGTGAGTCTGTGAACATACTGTACATTCTGTGGTGATTGAGGACTTTTTCCAGCTGTTCTCTTTACTGCACAATGAAGGGATCAGGGTGTGAATGTGTGTGAGACTGTGTGTGGTGGGGCTTTACCTGGCCTCACCTGTGAACAGCACCTTTTGCATATTCAGTGAAAAGAAAGATTAACCCCCCACACTGCCAACTCTTCCCAAAACAACAGGACACATTTTTAGATAGCCATTTAACTGTCCAAATCTGTGGAGCAGATGAAAGTGTTAATGCTTTATACATTCCTAAGACTTAACAGAAACACCTGAAATGACCTAACAAATCATGAAAAATTCACTGAAAATACTGCTTACATTTGTTCAAATTATTAGAGAGTATCATAATTACCACAGTACCCTGAAACCCCTTCAGTCTGCTGAGGGTTAATGACGCACACCTGGGGGACACTTGATAGCCTGTTCCAATGTGCATCCATCACATGCTAGGAAGGACTCTTGCCTTGCCTCTGTAGAGTCCTCTCTTGGAAAGACCCATCCTACTAAGGTATCGTTGATTTTGAGAAACACCCAATATTTATGTTTCATCTTGTTTGTGGTCACATTTAACTCACTCTCATTCAGATTGCGGAATGAAAAATGTCTTTAAAGCAACTAACTTAAGAGGATCTTGGGAAATGTATTTGGTCATCATTCTGTACTTAACCACTTGTGACCACAGAGGGCGCTGTTCAAGAAAAGTAATGTAGGGGAGAGCGGGGTCAGTTGAGGCAGTGCCTTTTTAGCGAGTTAGAGAGCAATTATGCCATTCACCATGCTCATACTGAGCCACGCCATCACCATCTGACTATTTCTCACATTTTAATCACAGTTTTAAAATCTGAAGCATGCATGTAAAGTTTTGGTTCGTTAGTTATTTTCCTTCTACCGTAATGTTTTTAGTTATGACACATACACAATAGGCCTACATTTTAACCTCTGAGCATACATTTAATGTTGTTTTTATTGGCTTTTTTTTTTTTTTTCAAAATGAAACCAATTTAATAGCCTACATAAACGTATAGGCCACATGTACCTATGGTAACCACATTGAGCTGATAGGTGTCACTGAAATAGAGACTAGGGAGACAGCCTAATTCCATATATCAGTAATTTATGTAAATATAATAATTTCACAATTTTTTTTTAATGTATGAACAAATGACAGTGTAAATACAAGGTGATCAAATGTAAACTGTTTGTTTTTTCTTTCTATTTAAATCATATTTTTCTTTAGCCCTGAAAAAGGTGTGCCAATCGATCCTAACCACTGTCCAAACCGTCCTGGAGAGGAGAAATTTGAGGAGAAAAAAATGTGCTTTTCACACTAAAACTTTATAAATTATTAGCAGACACCTGTATCTGTTCAGGGAGCAAATTATTTTCATTACCATTTGTCTGTGAGTAATTGGAGGTTATTTTGTGTCAAAACAAAAGTGTCCCAATGGACCCCATTCTCCCCTACTTTATGTGTTCTAAAGTGAAAGAAAATTATCTCTGGTTGCAGATGGAGTAAAATGGCCCTGAGTTATTGAAACTATGGTGGTTGTTTACAACAGACAGTTTGGTTTGTAATGTCTCTTTTCGCCTTTGTTTTTCTTCTCTAAATAAGTTTGGCCATCTCTCAGATGAGCTGATGCTTAACACCCCGTTGGACTCCACAAAGTCATTATTCTTGACAGGAGTGATGGCTACCAGGTTGTAATAATATGGAAATATCCTTCAACTACATTGAAATTACAGTATTTTCTACAGCCAATACCCATAAACATTTCAATAATGCGTATACTGTTTAGACAGCAGAGAAATATCACAAAAAGATCAATTCTGCTATAAGAGGAACTCTGGACTGATGCGGATTTTATTTTTTAAACCACCTCTGACACAGACACTGTAAATATATTTCTTTTTTTCACTGATGCTCGAGGGTGGGGTCATGTGTCATTTTTTCAGATATCTGACTTGATATTAAAACCCTTACAGCAGAGCCTGGGCACCTCTATGTCTGAAATTATTTTTGTCATTTTCGATTTTTTAAATAATTTTCTCTTTTAAACACATTAAATTAATATATCTGTACTTATATACAAGTGAATCATCACCTTAGGCACTCCAATCCATCTTTTGTTTGCTTTTGTATTATTTGTGTGTGTCTACAGTTTCACTTTTATTATAGCTGTGATATTTTCACCAAAGTACATTGCCAGTATTTTATATATTTATGGTTTGTTTGCTGCTTAAGGCAAACAACAGGGGTCTGACACACTGGAAGCTGTAAATTGCTGATGGCCTCGGAGGTCATGTTGTTCTACCTGTTCAGATTTGCAAATAAAGGCAGTCTTTTTTTCCACTTTGGTTCTGTGGTTCACCTGTTGTGTATAACTGTCAGTAATATCTGCACATGGCCACGAGGGGGCAGAAAACACCACAGAGACAGGAGTTAAGAAAACCTGAACAAAATACAATCTTTATTCATTATATACATTACATACAATGCAATACTACAAGGCTTTCTACACATTCACTGTATCCACAGAGTAGTGCTCATTGATATGAGAGTACCAGCCTTACAACTCCTGAGTCCCACCCAGAGGTCGAGAAAAGGGCCAGATGGGAGGAAAAAAAGAGACAAAATTAATAACACTAACAATCCATCCATAAAACATTGTTGTGTGGAGGATATTTACCCTAAAACAGCAAAAAGAAAAGTAGTATTTGGCATTGTGTTTTTTTTTTTTTTTTTTTTTACAAAGGTGCTTTCAATTAGTCTTTTTCAACAGCTTTCTTCTGGGACAAAATAAAAAATGCTACAGCAAGCATAGAGTCATAAATGTTGCCAAAGTATCAGAAACAATCCCTCACAAAGCATTTTCATTTTCTTTTATAATCTGGTGTCTTTTTTGTTTTTCTTAATCACTAATTTGTTTTCATTCAGTGGGTATTAGAGCAGCAGAAAAACATACATGAAGTGGCATATAATGCACACGCCTCCTCTTTCCTCCTCTAACAGAACATTAACACACAGAAATGACCAAATATTAGCAGGACTATTTCATGGGGAATTACAGGTTTTCCACTCTCACCTGAGCAACAAGATGCTTCTGTTACTCCCCAAACTGCTTCTCTCACTCCCCAACCATTTCTGTCACTCCCCAGACTGCTTCTCTCACTCCTCAACTACCTCTGTCACTCTCCAAACTGCTTCTGACACTCTCCAACTGTTTGTCACTCCCCAGACTGCTTCTGTCACTCCCCAAACCTCCTCTGTCAATCCCTTACCTGTCTGAAACAACTACTCAGTTCGAGTGCCAGTAAAACACACTAGCCAGATTCTTTACAGTGATGATAGGTACAGTAGATAAGAGCACCCGCAATCACAGTAAACAACACCCCGAGAGCGTTTCACATTTTAAACCACAGTGCACTATGTTAAGTTCTCTGTGTTGCATAAATACACACATTATGAGTTTGAAAGCAAGTTAGGAAGTGAGGCGTCTCGGCTGAATTCACCAGAAACAGATTCAACAGTAAGTGCATTCAATATAAAGCATCAAACTCTTCCATTCAGACAGCGTTTGTAGGAGGTATGAAGCTCATGTCTGACACTTGAAGGACCATACCATTGTTTATTTTGCTTCTACAAATCTCAGTCCACTTGCTACAAATCACGTAGCCTTACAGGAATAGTTGGACGTTCTGGTCAACATTCCCGAGAATCAGATGAAAAGATTGACACTGGATTCATGCCTGTGTATGCTAAATATGAAGCTACTTCCAGCAGTTGGTTAGCTTAACTTAGCATAGAGTCGAAAAGATAGGTATATCCCACTAGTGGCTCTTCTAAAGCTTTATAATTGATAAGTTAGTGGGTTTACAGGAGTTTATGTACTGGACTATATGCTGGCCAGGGGCAGTCCCTTCCTGAAGTCCTGTTGTCAATGTGAGGATGCCAAGCAACCGACAGAGACTACAATGTATTAGTGAGCTTTACACCGAGTTCACACTGGAAGTGCTGCAAAGCACAGTGATTTTTTTGTGGAGCACTGTCCGCATCCCTTGACACTCATGTTAATCATTTGAGCCGTTCACCTAGGATGCGCTGCGCTACGCCGGGATTGCAACATGCAGCCATAGTTTCAGCGTCTGGTCTGTTTTTTTCTGTAAGCAAATCTGGCAAGAAAGCACGTTAATAATATATCATAAACAATATAAAGGTTATAGATGATAAAAATGATCTGAATCTTATGAATTCTAAAATATGCATTCCATCCTTACTTGTTTACATTTGTGTCAGTTGTATGTAAACAGAGAGCGAGCAAGACAAGAAGATACTCAAGCATACACACACACACACACAGCTCTACATGTAATTACAACAGAGCAGAGCAGAATCGCTTGTTGGCCTGTGAGAAGAAATACACTTGTGGTGTCAATGGCCAGGCAACTGCTCCGTACTGCTTGCATGTCAATTGACACATCTGCGCGCTTCCACATTCCATGTCCACATGGCGTTAGAGGAGAGAATGGACAGATTCTGTTACTTTGTGACAGAGCCACGTTAAATTTCCCTCTGTTTACAGTCTTTGTGTTAAGCAATGCTGGCTGGCTGCTAGTGGTGACCTCATATTTAGTGTACAGACATGAGAGGAGTGTCAACCTATTGATCAGCTAAATCTCATTAACATCAACATCAACATTACTGCCAACCATTTTTCAAAGCATACTGCAGTTGGTTTAAGTTCACTTCAGCACAATATAAAAAACCCATTTTCACTAGTGACATAGGGAACTCATCACAGTGAACATCATGTCTGCTTTGGTTTTTGTACAAGTGGCATTACTGTTTTAAGTTACAAGTGATTTGCATTCCTCCTCTTCCAAATGAAAAGCTGAGTACAAAAGCAACTCACTCTTGTTCACTACAACAGTCTTCGTGGTCAGGTATGAGCAAAAGCTAATGATGGCTAATGTTAGCAAGCTTTCCTTATTACCACAGGCTTGCTTTAACTTAACAGTGCATAACGTTTAATGACTTGCAAAACAACAGAATGGTCCTTCAATTTCAAAACAAGTGCAATAAATGTCTATAAAATGCCATTAAAGAGAGACTCGCAGGTTAACAGGCTCATGTCTGATCTTTAAATATCAGTTAGCTTCTGTAAGTCAAACACTACATTTCACTCTGATTCCACATGTGACCCTCAATTTTAAATAGTGTTCAACAGGATCTTTAAATTTACCATCAATTTACACATCTAACACACCAGCTTTTAGGCCAGCTCAGCCCTCCTGTTGATGTCTTTTGCCTTTAGTGTTCTTAAAGCTCATAGACAGAAAAAGTCCTGCTCCTGTAAATTATACCCTGATGATGTACAGATTGGGGATAACAGTCATAGCAGCCGCCTTGAGATGACAGGTTATGTAGTGTTGTTCTGTTTGACAGTTTAAATGTAGGATTAAGAGAGACAATAATTTAAGTTTTACCTAAACAGTGAACACTGGCTCTTGTTGATGGGATGTTATTGATAACATTTTAAGTGAAAAAATTGTTAGTGTCTTACTGTGAGTCATTGAGGACAATAGACAAGGAAACTGACAATCAGCAAAAGTGAACATGGACCTCAATAATGATTTGGTGACAGCAGAGTGAAATTTTTTTAAACTTCAGCTAAGAAGCACACCGCGCATCTATGAGCAAGAGGCAGTCCTGCAGTCAGACTTAGGACCCTCTAAAGTGTCCTTGTCTTATTCTTTTGTAGCTGAGTCTCACTTTCAACCTCCTTCTGAGGATCTGAGCAGTATCTGAAATGAGCTCACCTGTCTGCTGGCAAACACAAACACCACCCTTACCACTTCTGGTAATTCATACATAAGAAAACTTGCTTTAAACTTGACAGCATACTTTTCTTCACCTGAAATTTTCTTTTTTTGTTTTTCTGTTTAGCAATGTTACAACCTATATTTGACATGACAGGAGTTTTTCCTTTAACTGTGAGAGACATCAGAATTACTGTGCTGGTAGGAACCTTCTACAGTTTTCTTGCACACACAGTAGCAGCTCCTATATCAGTGAATCAAGTATCATGTTGTCATTATCATGAATAATAAATAAGCCTTTGAATGATGATCATTTTGTTGGCGAGTGGCCATGTGCCATAATACCAGACAAGTTTGTACATGACATAGTTTTATTTGATTATGTAGAGGCTTGGCTGCTTCTGCTTAAAGGGAAACTTAAGTGGTTTTCAACCCAAGCTCTATTTTCCAGTGTTTTTGTGGCCAAGTGACTTGTGGGTCAATTTTTTTTTAAATTGGTCCAGTATTGAGAGAGAGCCCTGCAGCCGCAGCAGAGAAACAGGCTGCATTGTAACCACTGAGGGCAGGTGTGTGTTGTCAATTTATATCCATCAAAAGTGCTTGTTTCTGTCACTGACAGACTCAGATTGTTACCAGAAGTGACTGACAACATTGCAGAAAAGACCCTAAAGAAAAATTCAATGGTTTCCTGTACCTTTTGCTGTTTTGTGTTCACATTTTGCTTAAGGAGAAGTCTCATACTGAAATCTTGCAGACTTTTTCACATAGTGGAAGTCAGCTTCAGCTTCAGGTTTCAGCCATGACACTGAAAATCTTTTAGATAAGAGTAAGGTACACTTTCTTTTCTCCAACACAACACACTATTACCTGCACTCCTCTTTCCAATTTTCACTAAAGTTTCCACTGTTTTTTTCCAGCAACAAATCACCTCTCATAAGATTTTAGAAAGAGACTTTGGTAGCTTGCAACAAGTCACCTCTCGTAAGATTGTAGAACTGGACTTCTTTGTTAGCCTGCAACAGCTCGCCTCTCCCAAGATTTTACAACGGGACTTCTTAGCTAGCCTGCAAAAAGTCATCTCTCATAAGATTTTAGAAAGAGAATTCTTTGCTAGCCTGCAACAAGTCACCTTTCAGAAGATTTTAGAACGAGATGTCTTTGTAAGCCAAGTCAACAAGTCACCTCTCATAAGACATTAGAACCAGACTTCTTTTGTTAGCCTGCAACAAGTCACCTCTTGTAGGATTTTAGAACAAGACCTCTTTGGTAGTAGGGTTGAAATATGGGGAGTAGGGATGAAAGGTTTTCACAGTACAATAACTAAGAAAATATTGTGGTTTCACGGTATCATAGTATTACTGAATTTATATTATCAGTCAGAATGACCCTTAAACAAATGAAAACAGAAGGGCTATTGTTGGTTGAACAAACGTTTTATTACTATAACTGAAACTTGACAACATTTTGTTATTGAAGTATGTGTAAAAAGTCTCCCCTTAGAAAATAACTAAAATAAAAGCGAGATTATCTGTCCAGTTGCATTTTCTTTTCAATATCGTAGATATGCAAATGTAATAATAAACATCATTTTTTATTTCACGGTGTACCTTGAAACTGGTATATCGCTGCAACCCTATTTGTTAGCCTGCAACAATTCACCTCTCAAGAGATTTCAGAATGGGACTTCTTTGTCAGTGAGTCTTGGACACAAAACAGACTGGAACAAATGAAAGGTGCAGAAAAACATTTAATTTTTCTGTAGGATCCTTTGCGTAATGTTGTCAGACACTTATGATAACACTCTAAATCTGTCAATGGCAAAAGCAAGCACTTTTAGTGTATGTAAATTGATGAGGCGCACCTGCCACGAGTGGTTACACTGTAGCCTGTTTCGCCACTGCTGGCTGCAGCGCGCTCACTCAATACTGGACCAATTTCAAAATTTGTTGTTCCCATGAGACACTTAGAAACAAAAACATAGGAAAATAGGTCCAAGTTAAAAGTTAGAGTTTCCCATTAACCACTTTTCAACCACTAATTCACCCACACTGAGTGACCATCCTGTCAACACACAGTGATACAACATGCCTTTTCTTACTCTAATTGTCAAATTGGAATACTGGCAGCAGCACTTCATTCACACACACATATAAATTGTTTGAAATTATTCCCAATAAGTAATAATGAGTATTAAATGTAGAGCCAGAACGTTACTGAATGTGGACCCTGACTTTTTGACAAAGCAAAACAAGAAAGAACATGATCCAGCACAATCCAAAAATGTCCTGTATATGTATATTTACATATTTTGTACACCATCTTACTTGGAATTAAGTCCATTAACTAGTGAGGAAAACAGTGGAACTTCACCTTCTGTCTCCTGGAGTAAATTCAACTTTACCAGCCAGTTTTACAGGGATAACAACCCAAACCAATATAAAACAGGTAGATATGTATTCAACTTTATCTCATAGGATCACTCCTCTGTTGTTACTACAGCACTATTAAATTGGCTTTGCCTCTGCAAGACAGTCAGGGACATAATTAGGGGCATCTGCGGCAGAAAAGCGAGCCAACCACATCATCAAATTGACAGTTTAAATGAGATTGTGCAGGAGGTGCTGAAAGGTTACCAAAAGAACAGACAGAAGAGCCTGTAGCTGTAAGGAGTGAAGCAGTTTCCTGTGTCATGGTCATACAGTCCTGTCTTCAAATAAATTAACAACCAGTGAATCTGAACTGAACTTTCACAACAATTGGGCTGAACAGACGTAATCTCATCATCTGTTTTGCTCCAAACGTGGATGGACGCCTGTGGTTGACTGTGGGCGAAAAAACCCCCAAAAAACTAAAGAGATATCTTGGGAAAAGAAAAACACATACACCTCAGGTCGTGGAGTTTCACTCATATCCAAATAGCACAGTGTAATGCAGACTGTGACAGCAGGAGGTCCCACCAGCGGGGTTCAGGAGTAGAAAAATAGCTGGTCTCGGTCTCCTCCATCCCATCAGGCGCATGGATGAATAGATGTGCAGTCAGTCCTGTGGGTGAGATGGCGGGGTGGGGGCTAGAGCGTGATTAGGTCTACCAGGTTGCCCTTGGGCGGTGTCATGCTGTCTGGGAAGAAGTTGACAAGTGTGTCGAAGAGCTGTGTCCGCTGAGCGTACGTCTGGTCTACATCGGAGAAACCTGACAGATATCAGAGGAGAGACAGAGAGGCAGACAGAAAATCACTAACAGAAAAACTACAGTTCAGTTCAGCAACAGTATGGTGCTGCAGACCAGAGAAATAGACACGTAGATGCCTGATTGGCTGCTGGATTGTATGTCAACAGCGCCACCATATTGGAGAGCACAAGACTTGCCCGTAAACAAATTTAAGTAAACTGGGGAGCTGCAGTTTTTCCAGATAAAAAGCAAAATAACATTTGTATTTCTCAACCAGTTTCAGTGAGTCATTTTTGTATTATAGGGTATATGATCTATGTGTAGTAGAAAAAGACTTAGAATCTTGATAATTAGGCTGTAATCGCTGCTGGACACGTAAGAGAAGAGTGTGTTTGGCTTACATGAACTAAATTAATTAAAATTAACATTATGTGGTAAAAAAAAAAATAAAACAGGTGAACACACAACTTGGAAAAACTCGCATTTGTCAAGCATTGATTTGGCTGATTTTGCTTGGTAATACTTAAAGACATCCCTATATAATAGAATTTAATGTGGCAGTAGACAATTTTTCAACTAGCTAGTGTGCTAGCTAGCAAACACTGGCTGCTTATAATCAAATCCTTGATCATAACATAATATACTAACTTTCACCACTGATTATTTAAGAAAGGACACCACAAAAAACAAAAACAAAAAAAAACAAACATTCTTTGATTATGTCTTATCATTTGTGTTAAGCCCGGTTCTCATCTACCAGAAAATAAAAGCCCACTAATATTAGTACAATGGCCACGTTAGCTAACACTGGCAGCCTGGCAACACTGGGAAAGTCGGTTTATTGTGTTAGTCTGACTAAAACCAGACTTTTCAAATACATGTTAACATGTTTGACTGAAATTATACTAAATAACACACCCAGATAATGCAATTGGGAGTCGGACTACACCTGCATTTATACAGTCGATCGGATCCTAACTGGCCTAGGTGCTCTGCACATGCTTTACAGTTTCTGCCCTGGCCTTGACCCGGAAGTCCAATAGCATTAAATGTGAAACAGAAGAGGAAGCCGGTAATAACATGGCGAAATCTACATCCAGAGCCGTGCAATTTTGGAGGAACGAGGAGACACACAGTTCATGCTGTGTCAGCTGAAAGAGGCAAGTAATTAAAATAAATGGATGGGAGGAAAGCACAGAATGTCAACCTGATTAAAAAAAGGGGAGGAACAGCTGGACAACGTTCGATTTTTTGGTCTGTGACATCATGGGTCAAACCAACAAAGATCCAATACTAGCAAGGTGAAAGGGGACCTATCACCACATACCGTAGCGGAGTCAGACATACTTTGGTCGATAAATGGATTCCCCTCCCTTGTTTGTATACTGGGACAAGGATAGCAGTCCAATCGACCTCTTCGAGCTATAACCTTAACTCCACTGAACTGTGTTCGGAAACATACTGACTGTCAGTTCAAAAAACCCACTACCCTTGTGGTGATCTAGTACAATGCTCCATATTCTGACAACTATTTGAGTCTAATTTATCGAGAGAGCTGTCATCTTAACCTATCATATGTTGGTGCGCAGTCTGATTTTCACATATTTCCTTGCCATCACTGCACATTTATTTGCAAGCACTTTACTACTTAGCTGAACTGGATTCAATAGAAAAGTTCTCAATAAAACATTTTAAGGCAATGACAGCTTTCTTGCGCTTCCAATCCAGAGTGTGAGAGCGTCAATGTATCCACAGAAACTCACTATATCCAAACTCCCACTGTGTGGCGAACAGTGTCTCCAGTCTTTTGGCCTGCCCCACACCTACTGACTGCATGCACAGGGGAGAGGGGGAGTGACTGCGCCGTTGGCAGAGGAGCTGTGGACAACGATAACTCTGAGCGGCATGCATGGGAATGAATTATAGATATATTTCTTGCTTTTTTCCTGTTGGTCTGTATAAGTCACATTTGTTGCTAGTCCATCCATCTTCTAACCATCTTCTAACTCTATCTCAATGACACTGGGATAGGGTTAGAAGATGGTTAGAAGATGGACCCTATCCCAATGACATTGGGATAGGGTTAGATAGGCTAGAGGGTTAGATAGGCTGGAGCCTATCCCAGCTGACATTGGGATAGGCGAGAGGCAGGGTACACCCTGGACAGGTCGCCAGACTATCGCAGGGCAGGACACATAGAGACAGACAACCATTCACGCTCACATTCACACCTACGGACAATTTAGAGTTTTCAATTAACCTAGTCCCCAATCTGCATGTCTTTGGACTGTGGGAGGAAGCCGGAGTGCCCGGAGAGAACCCACGCTGACACGGGGAGAACTTGCAAACTCCGCACAGAAGGGATCGAACCGGCAACCCTCTTGCTGTGAGGCGACAGTGCTAACCACCACACCACTGTGCCACCCTTGTTGCTAGTCACTTTTTCTAAATAAACTCTCTAAGAGGGTCTGAAAAGTCGCCACATCAAGTGAGACAGTGGCCAAGTTGGCAAAGTGAACAGTTTTGAGTTTTTACAATTCTTAATGACAGTGAATTATTTTCTACCACATAATGTTAACATTGAGAAATTCAGGTCATGTAAGCCTAATTTACAGTCCTCCCATGAGCATCGAGCAGCAATTATAGCCTTAACAGTGAGATTCTAATAACTGGAGACAAAACTTTTTTTTTTTTATTACATATAAACCCTTGAATATAAAAATGTCAAACTGAAATCAGTTAAGAATTCTAAACATCATGGGACTTTTTATCCATTTGTTTACAGACAGGTCTTGCACTCTCCAATACAGTGCCCAGAGCCCCCATGCTGCCATGACATAAAGCTGGTTGAAAACCTTTAATCAAATTCTTGTTCCTAGCTGGACACACGTGGTGTTATGTATGAGCAAAGATCAGGTTCTCACCCAGAGGGATGAAGTCAGAGCTGGACTTGAAGAGAGCCGAGGGCAGAAGCTGGAACTGAAGCACAACACAAACGTCTGTTAATGTTCAACAGTAGTGAACAAACAAATAGCCACAGCATATGAAGCTGAAGCTGCTGCTGCAGCAGGTGGTGGAACCCTCAGCATACAAATGAGGGCCAGACACACCTTCTCATCACACAACCATCTGGACACATGGATGTTAGAAACTGCTGCTCCAGCTCTAAGGGACTGTTGCAGAATTCACAAACCAAGTGTTTATTCACAATTTCTCTGTGTCTACTAAACTCTGCTGTACATCTCAACTCTCATCTCTCTACACACCTATCCCTCTGCTTCTCATTTTCTACCAATTCTTATATTGACTTTTCTATCTTCTTTTTCTGTTTTTCTTTCCTCTAGCCAAGAATCTAAAAATAAAATAAAATTTAAAAAAAAAACACGCCAAGAACTAAACTAATATGCAAAAAGAAAAAAAAAAAAAAAAAAAAAAAGATCTGCAGTAAACACAGAAGCAGTACCTCTTTGGTCTCGTCGGGGTCTGTGTGGTCCACCGTCAGTGAAAGGTCATTCTGCAGGTATTTTAATGCACTCAGTGGCTCTGATTGTGCTTTTTCCTCAAACCTGGACAATCAAAACACACTGCTGGTAAACATTCCATGCACTCAGCAAAGTCACATGGCTTCAAAAGAACACTAGATGGCAACAAAGCAGAAATAATCCCACAGCTCAGCAGTCAGAGTCCCCATCATGACACGATAGAAGATTTCAGGGCCTCTCTGTAACTTTACATTACTCAGTCAAATGCCTTATTTTTCATGTTGGGGTAAGTGTCATTATGCTTGAACACTGCGGGAGACACATATTAAGTGAGTGGATCTGGGGGTCCTCCCCCAGGAATCTTTGAGTGTCACACACTTCATTTCCTGCATTCTGAATTTTTCTGCATCAGTTTATGGTGGTCTTGTGGTCTGGTAGAATTAAAACTCATATGCAGTTGTCGGCTGTTACAGCACACTTTTAATGAAGAATTGATTCCATGGGCCAAATATAACTGTAGGAAAGCCCCTAGAGTTCAGTTTATAAGTGTTCATTTTACTGATTGTGTGCTGTTAACAGCCCTTTAAGAGGTGCAGAATTATCCGGAGTGTGAAGTCTGATCAGTCTGTCTGCTGAGAAGCTGTGTAGAGCTGTGTGGATTTCTCCTGTTTGGGGAAGTGTGTGTACCTGACTAATGTGACTATTTAAGTTTAAACTGCTTTATTTAAGTACTACAGCTCAATGTAGATTTTAATCTGCAGGAGTTTCAGTAACAGTAAATTAGTTACAGTGAATTTGCTACATTAGCTATGTTGGCTTGCATGTACTAGCTAGGCTAGACATGTGCTCTTCATTTTACATTGTTTGCACAATTGATATTTCTCCTTTGTTGATAATCTGGTTTATGATGTAAAGGAGTTATTTACCTAATTTAAACGCATTTTTATTTATCTGCCTTGCATGTAACATTAGTTTCATGTGTGTTTTCATTTATATGCCTTGCATGTAACATTAGTTTCATGTGTGTTTTCATTTATATGCCTTGCATGTAACCCTAGTTTCATGTGTGTTTCATTTAGTAATTAATATATATTGTATTGTTATATTGTGCTTCACAGAACCACACTTTCTTCAATTAAAGCCACATAAACCTGAAGCTCTGCCTAGTGATTTTCTAACTGAAGTCACACTGCCATAGTGTTCGCATGCTCTGTCCAGTGCATCTGTTGAGGCCCTAGACCTCTTTAATAATAACTAAAATATTAAATTAAAGAAAAAGAATGAAGAAATGTCTAGCAAAGGATGATTCTGTAAAGATTTATTAAGAGAACATTTAAAAGGGATAATGGCTTTCTGCTGGGACAGCATGATTTTTCCCACATTCAGTATTTTTTCTTGCTAAGCTGGATGAACTCTACTCAACAGTAGGGCTGGCCATATAGAGGAAAATATGATCAAGATCACTTTTTCCATATTGATAGATATTGATATTTATCATGATACAGTATATTATAATTGTGTCAGTTTGAAGAGTATCCTGATAATGACTGAAGGAACCAGAGGGTTCATTAGTTAAACTTTATTTCAACATATAAATAGAGTGACATTTAACTGTCCAAACATAGCTTAGTTTAGAATGTCTTTTCTTTTCTTCACAAACCAAAACCCACATTGAATCATTTTTGCAACCATACTTATTCTGCCTTACTAAAATTATACAAGACCACTTACCTTGTAACTTATTAAAATAATGGTATGGTTGCTGCAAGAACCTTTTCAGGTGATGGAAACATTTGTCGCATTCCCATTCAACAGCATATTTGTAGACTATCCTAATCTGCGCTTCATCGATTTTTAGATATCCTTACTACTTCCATATAATGGACATTATACAACAGTTAGTTCCGACCGAGTAATTTGATTGGACGAGAGGCATTCCGTGAGTGCAGATATAGTACAGTATAACATCACTGGGACATGTAACAGTAAAATCACTCCGCTCACAGGTGCTATAAACATAAATACAACCATTAATTAACCAGCTGTCACACTCGCTACATTGACGCAAACTGAAACTATAGCGTTAAACCAAAGAGATTGATATTTTCCTCAAAATTACATTTGAATTAAATTATGAGTGGTCGCTAGGAGAGGACGAGGAAAAGGAAAGCCAGGACTCTTCTGCGCAGACCTCCAGGTGTGTTTGTGTAACATCAGCCGACCTCGACAAACTGGAGAGGAGCAAAAATTAAGCAAACATGGTCAGGAATTATGAATGATCATCTGATGAGGGTACTGATGATGAGGATGAGGGAGAGTGGAAGCTGAATCCAGCCGTGCCAACATCCAGGTTTGCCAACGTTTCATCAGCCGAACTGGATGAAGTTACACAGTTGCATATCAATGTAAATACAAAGTAGCTTGTGAGTTCCTGCCGTGTGTGCTGCGTTGCCTGGCAACAGACAGAGGGAACTGTTTTTTTTCCACGGAGCTACATAACATACTTAAATAATTTATTTCATCACCTTTTGTTAACATTTCCTTACTCAGCATTGCTGTTTAAGCTATTGTTGAACTGTTGTATAAAAGCAATATCACACTCGAGGTCGTGATGTTGTACTGTGTATCGTCACGGCCGTAACTGTCTTCAGCACTCGGCCTGCGGCCTTGTGGCTACGACCGAATCACAGCCGTGACGATATACAGTACATCATCACTCCCTCTCGTGTGATATTGCTTAATTGTGTTGCCTTTTTTGTCAACAGTTTCTCAGCTTTGGAGGAAAAGGTGAGTTTACTTTCAACTAGGATTGCAGCGATACACCTGTTTCAAGGTATACTGTGCAATATAGGCTGACGGTTATCATACTGTGCACATTTGCTTATCTATGATATTGAAAAAAAAAATGCAACTGGACACTGAATCTCCAATTCATTTTAGTTATTTTCAAAGGGGAGACTTTACACATACTTACATTAACAAAAAGGTTTCAAGTTTCAATTATAGCAGTAAAACGTTCAACCAACAATGGCCCTTCTGTTTTCACTCCTTTAGAGTTTATTCTGACTGATAGTAAGATTACCGTGAAACTGTGTTAACTGCTGAGATGGTTACTGTTCCGTGAAAATCTCCTACCGTTACACCTGTACTTTGGGCACTTAAGCATAAGAAGCTCAGTGACTGTGTAAAACAAACCGGGTGTGGATCCAGAGGAGGTAGCATGTTACTACGGGCAGAATGACTGAAGATGCCACATTTCTAAAAAGGCTGTGTTCTGCTTGTTCAACATATGCTTGATGAACTGATCATACTGTCTCCCTCTTGTTGCATTTATGGATAATGAGCGCTGTCTTCGCTGACACTGCTGTCTACTCTGTACGGTCGATCATAGCCCCGCCCCCCTGCAAACAAGCAGAGAATCAGAGCAGAGCCAGAGAAGAGCAGGCAGACTGACTGACTGCGGTTGAGTTTATTTCTGCTGTGTTATTAGCATGGCTACAGGTCATTTCATTTCTTTTAACTTAACTTTTTTTTTTTTACTTAAAGCAACACTAACCTTTCTGGAAATTTTACACTTTACTTTGTTTTAGGTTAAAATGCTATAAATAAGCTGATGGCACACTAAAATGTAAGCAAATTCCACCAGAAATACAAACTCATAATTATACCATTCTCATATGGTTGTAAGAAAACTCTGACTAATCAATGCATTGCAATGATTGGTCCAAGTATCCTTGAGCAAGATACTGAACCCCAAATTAGTCCAGATGATGCTTCCATCGGTATGTGAGTGTGTTAAAAAGTAGTAGCAGGTAGCACCTTGTATGGTAGTCTTGGCCACCAGTGTATGAATATGTGTGTGAATGGGTGAGTGTGACTCATAGTGAAAAAAGCGCTTTGAGTAGTCGAATGACTAGAAAGGTGCTATACAAATGCAGGTCCGTATGTTAATTTGAATATTTCTATATGAAAAACTGATGGACATCCATCTGTAGACAGAGCTCTTGCATCTATGCATATCAAATAAAAATGTCCTAAACATATCATCTTTTTGTCCAAGACAAATTTCCCTGAGGACGATGAAGTAATCTTGGATCTTGAATCTTGATGGATATAAATTTGTGTGATCGTGATCCCCTATCAAGACTGCATTCCTTCATTATACATCCTGTAACAGTGTATCAGATTGGTGCAGTACATGTAATGTAGTGGTGGTGGGAGCTACAGACCTGTATTTCCTGATAAGGTATCTGCAGTGGCGGAGCAGGTACTCCTTAGAGGGCCGACACAGTTTGAGGGACCAGAAGTCGTCCAGGCGCATCTTAGGAGAACAAGACTTCCCAGGGTTTCCACCAAACAGGTAGTGCACCTGGACACACACACAGGAAATACACACTGATTAAAAATTGTATTCACCAGTCTCTTACTGCACACAAACCTAAAAACACCAAAGAGAATACAAGACTTATGAACTGTTATTACTGTCTGCAGTCTGATTGGATGGCTGTGCCCATTAGTGTTGCATAATGCATGATCTTTCTCTTTCCACAGTTAAAAATCTAACTGTTCCATATTACTCATTTTGGTTGTGAATAATGCATCTGAAATATACTTCACTGAAAATCTGTGCTGTTAAATACAACCTGTTTGATGTTGTTTTAGAAAAAAAAACATTTAATCAATTATTAACCAATTAATCAATCATTGATTCACTTCATTTCATTATATTTAATGTTTTCTTTTATTGTAAATTAAGTTAATCATTAATGAATATACTCCAAGAATCGCCACCCTAACATGGTGGAGGGGTTTGCCTGTCCCTGTGAACCTGGGAGCAGGGCTGCTCGCTAATTCGAATTTTAATCTAGATTACGGTTTGGGCTTTCAACGATTATGAAAACAAAATAATCAACATAAAACGATTATGCGCTTCTTGTCAGTTTACTCTCATTGTCTTGTGTTGCAAATCAAATGCACCCAGAAGCTGCGCATGCGCAATACTGCCCCCTCCCCTCCTCTCCTCACGAGCCAGTCAAGTAGGTGTCTCTCTCTCTGTCTCTCTCTCTCTCTCTGCCAAAGCATCAAGAATCAATTAAACAAAACAAAAAATACAATTCGTATTCTCTCTCTCTCTGTCATACAGATTACAGTTAATTTATTATGCTGATCTGTTCTGTACGACATCTATTGCACGTCTGTCCGTCCTGGAAGAGGGAGAGGTTTCTACTGGTTTTTTTTTTCCCCGTTAAAGGAGTTTTTCCTGATCCGCTGTGAGGGTCCAAAGGACAGAGGGAACAAATTGTGATTTGTGATATTGGGTTTTATAAAGAAAATTGAATTGAATTGAATTGAATAGAGCAGCCCTACCTGGGAGCTGTATTGTCAGGGGCTAATAACCCCCTGTAGGGTCTCCCACGGCAAAGTGGTCCCAAGAGTGATTCAAGAAGACCTTGATGAAATGGCGTATTCGGACTTTGAGGACCTCGCCCTATATGGGGACACCAGGCGAGTGTCCCCGGAGGGTTGCCACAATGCGACTGCCGGTTGCTAAGAGAAAGGTGTAGCAAGTGCTTACAATTTTTTTAGTTTGGGACTAGTGTAATCAGAAGGACTACTGTTTGAGGAAATCAATTACTTCCTCATCTTCATCAGCTTCTGTTGTACCACACACCAAAACTGCATTTGGAACTTTAATACTCAGTTTCTCAAAAACCTCCATTTTTCATTTATTGGTACCTTTAAGAAAATGCATTAAACTTTGCACATCAGTAACCCCCTCCTGGCTAGCCTGCCATATTTTTTTGTAGCAAGTGCTTACAATTTTTTTCAAATTTGGAACCTGGGTTACAAAGGTCTCCAACTGTTGTTTGGGCATAAGCATCAACAGCAGTATGAAGTACCTGGTCTTCTTGGATTTTCTGAGCAGTGTCCTGGAATAAGTGCCGGCTGGGGACTCCATAGTTCTGGGGGACTTCGACAATCATGTGGGCAATGACGGAGAAACCTGGAGGGGGGTGACTGGGAGGAACAGCCTGCCTGACCTAAACCTGAGTGGTGTTTTGTTATTGGACTTCTGTGCTAGTCATGGATTGGCCATAACGAATACCATGTTTTGGGACAGGGAGGTTCATAAGTGTACCTGGTACCAGAACACCCAATGTCAAAGATCAATGATCGACTTTGTGGTTGTATCAGCAGCCATGCAGCTGTGTATGTTGTACACTCAGATGACAAGAGGAGCAGAGCTGTCAACTGATCACCACCTGGTGGTGAGTTGGATCAGATGGCGGGGGAGGCTGCCGGACAGACCAGGTAAACCCAAACGTGTAGTGGGGATATCTGGGAACATCTGGCTGAGGCCCCTGTCAGTGAGGTCTTCAACTCTTACTCCCGGAAGAATTTTTTGTGCATCCTGGGGGGAGGCTGGAGACATGGAATCCGAGTGGTCCATAGAACTCCTGAACCCGGCTGTCATGTCCTCCGTGGAGGAGGCAGAGCCTGAGGACTCAGGGGAATCATGTCCTTGGCAGAGGTTGCTGAGGTTGTCAAAAAGCTAGATACACATATATACACACATACACACACACACACACACACACACACACACACACACATACATACATACATACATATATAAGATGACAACTACCCTTGTTACTGTAAGTAAGTGCAATAAAACCTCTGCCAGTAGAAAGCCAAAACTTTATCAATATATGTGTTCAGCATGGAGAAAGTCATTTCAGTCAGTGAGTCTCTTCAATAGAGGGGGAACAGAGAGCAGAATGAATGATTGCTACTGATGTCTGTGTATTCATGCTTACGCTTTTCACTCAGTATTGTGATGTCTGGAGTAATATTTATTTTACTGACATGTTCGATTTGTTTCCAGTGAGATATTATAGAGTTTATTTACTGACTTTGTTGTTGTAAACATGCCTGTTGTTGCTTTAGACTGTATTAAACTGTCCTGTGTATTTTCCTAAACACTTGACCTAAAAGAAAAACATCAGGAGGTGAGGTGTGTGTGTGTGTGTGTGTGTGTGTGTGTGTGTGTGTGTGTGTGTGTGTGTGTGTGTGTGTGTGTGGGCGAAAGGGGGGAGAAGGAGAGAGGGAAACGCCGGTAGAGAGATAGCGTGTGTCATTAGTTACTGTTAATGCCATTTGTTATGCTTCTGTGCATTAATGGCTCATTTTTATTGTTTCTGCATTATGCTGTGCTCCTCAGTCAGATACATGAAAAAAAAGAAAAAAAAAAATTGTTCAAATGTAAAACAATAAACATTGCTACTTTTATTACATTCATTTGTATTTGTTTAAAATTTGTCATTACCAAAAGCTAAAAAAAAAAAAAAATCACGGAGTTGCTAGCTGATGAAAATGTCTGGCCCATCGACATTTTCTGGTTTAAAAATCCGGCCAAATTGAATGCGTAATTGAAAAGCCCTGATGTATGTTTTTAGTCACACACTATAAGACTTTGCAAAGACTGGGGCTCTTATTTGGATCACTATTTGGTTAGATTCCTTTGAATTATTTCCCATTCTGCTGTTGGTGGAAAATATTATGCCAAATTTCCTTTAAGAAACATGACATTTTGACAGTTTCTTACATTTCAGCAAAAACACATTACTCTAGAAACACGAGATAAAAGGTGACATATGTTGACAGTATTCTTGAGAATACAGCATTAATAGGATCCATAAAGATAAACTGTTTTTGCGTACAAACTTTTGGATTTCGTTGCCTCAACTCTCTATCAGCCTCTGTTGGTTAGCTGTGATATTTTAGTGGAAGGAGACAGAGGGACTGCGAGATGAACCATTTCAAAAATGAAGATTTCCCACTAAAGTAAGTGTTGGTTGGTGGATCAGATACAAATTGGATTAAACAGACTCTTTTCACTTCACAACTCCACCAGTTTCTCCTTCTTTTCCACAGTCCAAGAAAACTGACGGCCGGGTGCTACTGGCTGCAAATGTAAGCGTCACATCAGCGTAGCGGCGTATTCATTTGGGCTCCACTGACTGCATATGTAGAGAAGCCAGCTGGGTTGTTTACTGTACTGTTTGTCATCTACTCACTTTCAAATGTCCGCCACAGACATTTACATGGATAAACATGGGTAAATGCATGAAAAAAAATCATCACATATCACCTCTGATAATGGTTTATTCATTTAAAAACTCATTGTGCTCGTTTAGCACACTATTTCATGTAGTTTTTATCTGCTGGCGGGTCGCGTAGGGGAGCGTAGCGCGACAAAGATAGAAGAGCCATGTAAAATAGAGAGCTGTCGTGCGACAGACACGAGTTGTCACGCCACTCCCGTTGCCGGTGGAGCCACTGTAATTGATTAACAGGGGGGCGAGCTGCTATGGAACTCGCGCTGCAGACCTGTCGTGCCGCTGATGTGCCCGGTGGATCCCGGCCGTAAGACTTGTTCATGTTCTTGCCTCTCCCTGTAGTCCCCTCCATCTTTAATCTCCTACCAATCTCTACCAACGGTAGACTACGGTACTAAAACACCACGGTACATATGATACCATAATATTGGAGTACTGTAGTACCACGGTACCTCACGGTACCATTACTGTGGGATAAGTTCAAAGTCCAATCACAAGAGGGTGAGTGTCCATGCGCCTTCCAATAACGGCGCGTGCTGGCCACCTGGCACTCAATATGCTGCTGCAGTGGTTTGTTTTCCAGTGACATTTCAGGTATAAACTGAGCTATTGAGTATCTTTAAGCAGTGAAAGTAATTATTTATTTATTTTTACTTGTAGGCTAGATTTGTTTATATATGCTACAGTGATTTGTTTTCCAATGTGTTAAATAAGTTAACAGAGCTCTATGGTGCAAGCATTTTACTCGCATTTGCGACTAAAAATAGTTTTGTGCGAGCAAAAGAAAACATTCAAGGGGCGCCAGTGGCTTAGTGGTAGAGCAGGCGCCCCATGTACAAGGCTGTTGCAGCGGCGGCCTGGGTTCGACTCCGGCCTGTGGCCCTTTGCTGCATGTCACTCCCTCTCTCTCTCTCCCCCCTTCACGCTCGTCTGTCCTATACATTAAAGGCTAAAAAGGCCCCCCAAAAAAATCTTTAAAAAAAAAGAAAAAAAAATCATTCAGGACCAGCAGCAGAAACGAAAGGCAAATCCTGCCGGTTGTGGGTTGAAGGGGGGTCACAGACAGGAATACGGCGAAGCACTATGGCCACCACAAGATAATGGTTTACTGGCAACCGAGAAGCCCGGCTCCAGGTCCAATAATTTCCTCTTCGTTGGTGTCCTGACTGCCCAGAAGTACCTGAACGGCCGAGCTGTGGCGGCACACAGGTATGTGATGTGTCAGAGGAGAAAAACTTTGTGGCAGGTAATGGTCCACAAACCTTACCGCACTGAAGGGACTGTTCTTAACTTATCAGAGGAGGAGGGTGGCTGGTTGATTTTTATTTTATTTATTTATTTTATTTTGATCCCCCCTGTAGCCACAAATATTTTTCCTTGAGCTTTTCAAAGTGACTGGTGGAAAATGCATGACCCTTCACCATGAATTAGATTTTTAAAATTTAGCTGAGTTCATCCGACAACAGCTACGGACAGACGTGCAATAGATGTCGTAACAATGACCAAACAGCCAAACAACTGAGATCATGGGAGTGCGCCCCAACTGATGTAAAACAAACGTGATTTTATTCAGACACTGGAAATCTGTCTCCAACAGTGAGCCACAGCTCCTGAGGAGACATGTTAAATAGATGCTGCATGAATACATATTTTGAGGAAAGCAGAGTTATAGTTGCCTTCAAAAAGTGTTCTGGAGTGTTACTATTGGTGTGATATTGTACTAAATCAGAATGTGTGTGTCCCAGCTGGAACAAAAGAAAGTAGCACACGCTGCCACCCGAACAATTTAGCCAGTAAGCGGACCACCACAAGCATAGGGGAGACTCAAATGATGACCGCGATGGAAAGAGCAAGGAAAGAGCAATTCACTTGCCTCCGGGATTACAAGCCAGTGTATGGAAACATTTCGATTTGTGTGTGTGTGTGTGTGTGTGTGTGTGTGTGTGTGTGTATTAGGGGTGAGCTGTGTGTGTGTTACCTTGTGCATCTCATCGTAGACCAGCTGGTGTGCGAAGCGTGGACACGGCTCCTCCTCCTGCAGAGCCTTGCTTGGGTTTTCTTTCACTGCCTGATCATTCTTATACACACATGACCTGAGCAGGAACGAACACACACACACACACACACACACACACACACACACACACAAATAAAGAGGAGGAAGCAAATTGACATTAGTGACCAAAAAAACTTAAAGGGACATTGTGTAACATTTTCAGTTGTTTATTGGCAAAAATCGATGTCTGCATTCATAAATAAATCATCATTGGTGTATTATTACCTCCACCACTAATCTGACTTATTCTCATATAAGGAGAATTTCGGATTTGTTTGTACATTGTGCGGGCCAGGGCGTTTCGCCATCTTGAGAATACATCCGCCAGCAAGGGTTTGGCATTTTCGTTGAGAGCCAGGCCATCGCTGTGAGACTGAGAAGCCAAAGGAGGGGAGCAAGAGGCACTTCGCTGCTACCCCAGCACTACTGCAGCATAACAAAGTCCCACTCTTTGAGCATAATGCAGAATCATGCATGTGCAGCATCACGGGAGACGGAATCCTTGTCGCCAAGAAAGCGCAAATCAATAAGGCAACATGACCGGCGAATTAAAAAAAACGAGGGTCAACATCGGGGTAGCCTTCCCCAGCTGGAGAGAGCGGCTGAAGGAGAAAGGTAATGTAATCACAGGCCAGCGCAAAGTGTGGCTAACAGCGACAAGTGGCTCAACCTCACACACCTCATCCCTCTCCTCGCATCACTGCGCCCTGACAGCTAACAGCGGCTAACAGCGACAAGTGGCTCAACCTCACACACCTCCTCTCTCCTCTCCTCCAGCTGGGAAAGGCTACCCCGATGCTGACCCTCGTTTTTTGAATTCGCCGGTCACGTTGCCTTTTTGATTCCCTTATGCGCTTTCTTGGCGACGAGGATTTCGTCTCCCGTGATGCTGCATATGCATGATCATGCATTATGCTCAAAGAGTGGGACTTTGTTATGCTGCAGTAGTGCCGGGGTAGTAGCGGCGGAGCTAACAGCTGCTAACAGCTGTCAGCGACGCAGTGATGCGAGGAGAGGGATGAGGTGTGTGAGGTTGAGCCACTTCTCAGTTGTCAAAAGACAAGACGTGATTGGTTTGTTTCGATTTATACCTGCCCCAAACAGTCCTACGTTGTAAACACAGCCAGCATGGTGAGGAGGGGGTTTGTCAACTCGCGTCGCGTGTGTCTGTGTAGGAGCCTGAATGAATACTCCATGAAATATCGGATGACATGGTTTCATCAATGTTATCAACAAAAACATCTACAGAAATCAATGTGCAGGAACAGTGAGGGCTGCAGCCTGTTCTTTCTTAATCACTGATCCAAACATGACATGCGCACACACATTCAGATGTACGCTAGGAACATGCTGTTCCTTGCTGGTGAGCAGAGGGATTGTGTGAAGAGGCCAGGAATTGCTCAGAAATGTGACTCTTTGCTGTGTTACTATTTGTATAGCAATGTTGATGAGTGAGAGAGTGTGTGTTGTTTGCGTGCATGCTCTCCGTTAGCTGCTGTGGTGAACATCTTGGCTACAAAGAGCTGCTGTGTGTGAAAGTATTTCCTGAGCGTATGTGTGACTGCGTTCTCTTCCCGTCATTGTGGTGACAATCACAGGAACCTCTCTTGCTGCACAGAGTGTGTTTGTGAGTGTGTTTATCTTTCATCCTCTCTATTACCAGTTGTTGCGGGCAATGTCGTAGATCCAGAAGGAGTTGCGGACGTTCTCTTCGCGTTTGTCCTTATCTTTGCTGAGGCCTGACAGGACGTGGATCTCATTGAGCTCGGGGTCGATGGTGGCTCTCTGGGTGAAGCCCGTCATTGGCACTGTGGTGGGAAAAACAGCAACAACCAAAAATCTAGCATTCAGTTTATTCTTGAATTCAAGAAGATCTGTGCCAAATTTGAGGAAATTCCCTCAAGGCTTTCTGAAGATATTGCATCCACAGGAATTAGACAGAGGCAAGGTCACAGTGACCGAGACCACCAAAATGTAAATTGTGCATCCTTGGGTCCAAGTTGACGTTTGTGCCAAATTTGAAAAAATTCCCTTTAGGTATTTTTGAGATATTATATTCACAAGAATGAGACAGACAAGGTTACCATGATCGTGACCTTTGACACCAAAGTCTAACCAGTTCATCCTTGACTCAAAGTTGTGCATTTGTGCCAAATTTGAAGAAATTCTCTCAACGCGTTCCTAAGATAGTACGTTCACAAGAATGGGATGGATGGAAGAACACGATGATGTTCAAAGGATATCCAGGTCAGTGGTTCTTATTAGCATGGGGGAGTGGGGGAAGCTGAAGCCCTTTTTAAACAGGAATTGTGCAAATTTGCAGGAAAGCCCAATCAGTCTTCTTTCAGCACTGGCAGTAGGGGTGTGCGGAATTCATCGATTCTGCGATGCATTGCGATGCGACACGTGACAATTCTGCATCGATTCATTAACGTTGATTCTTTAATTACTGAATGCAACACAGCTGCAACGCCCAGAACAAAAGAAAGTAGCACGCGCTGCCAACCGAACAATTTAGCCAGTAAGCGGACCACCACAAGCACAGGGGAGACTCAAATGATGAACGCGATGGAAAGAGCAAGGAAAGAGCAATTCACTCGCCTCCGGGATTACAAGCCAGTGTATGGAAACATTTCAATTTGTGTGTGTGTGTGTGTGTATGTGTTACGGGTGAGTCCTGAGATCATAAACAGTTATGAAACATTAGTACACAAAAAAGTTTTTTTTGTAATTTCTAATTGTTGACTAACTGTGATAGGCTGTGTTACCTTTTCCAGTCTGGCGTTCCAAACCATAGTGGGGAGACACTGGTTTTCTGTAGATTATCTTTACAACTTGGCTCGTTGCTGGTAACTAGCTCTAGGAGTCCGGACCAACTCTGCTTGAAGAATGAGGATACAGAACTGACGTCCGTGCAGAAGCACATTTATTTCTCCTCTACAGCAGGAAAACATAACATAACATAACGCAGGGCCTTCTCACAGAGACTATGCTGTAACTGGAGCCTATCTAAACACTAAACAGACTGTAAACAGACTGCAACCACCCGTAGCATGAACAGTACTATTTTCACGGTGCATTCCCGTCCGCATACTCTATACACCGCTTTACTTCCCACAACATCTACTACATCACACCCACACGGCCACCGTCTTAAAGCAAAGGGCTGGCCGGTAACAACTGTGACTATGACAAGAAATGTTGTGAGACCGGGTTTGGCAACAGGTCAGTAGCCTACATGCTCCATTCTATTAAAATGCCGCATTGGTTAAATGGCCCGTTCGGTTGGTATTTTGGACAAGTGAGGCTTTACTGGTATTATGCAATAGCACCACCCAGCAGTGAAACCTGTGTACACGTTTACATGAAAAAAAATTACCCACTCTAAACAAGAGAGAGAGAGAGAGAGAGAGAGAGTGAGAGAGAATGCATGTGTGTTATCTGTACAGAAGGTCTATGTGTGTGTATGTGTTACCTGTACAGAAGGTCTATGTGTGTGCACATTGTGCAGTTACTCATCTTCGCCAGCCAGAAAATTAAAGGGATAGTTCAGGTTTTTGGACATGAAGTTGTGTGAAACGCTGACCATCTGTAGCTCTGATGTGATGGTGTCACTACTCTCAACGAGCCTCCTGCTCTGAGAAATCGCCCGTAGCTTACCGGAGAAAAAGTAGTTCTGAAGATGTACGGGGGACACGTAACTAAAAGGTTTTAAGCTACAAAAAACTATACATGTGTTTTGATAGACTATTTCAATAATTTTAAAACATCCCTGCATTACGTCAGACCTTGCTATCAATTGGGACTACTGATAGCAAGGTCTGACGTAATGCTATCAATTGGGACTATTTTCTGGCCAGTATCACTCCGCCGTGCAGGCCCGCAAGACAGCACGGCAACAGAAATCAATAAGACAGTTCATCACCACGCCGTGCAGGTGCGCAGGATAGCAACGGCTAACGAAAACTTCATCGGCTGTTTCCAACAGAGAACCCGTAGGCTATTATTAGTGAGGAAAAAGATGTACTAGCCCTATATATACCTACTACTACAGCGCAAACACCGGCTCAGGCTCACGACACACCGTCGTCAGCTGCTGTAGGTAAACAGAATACCAAAATGGTGCGAACCTGTGATTTCCCCAGCTGTGGAAATAAAAACATCGCCGGCTCCCAATTCCATCAGTTTCCTGTTACAGATGTAACCCGTAGGCAACTTTGGCTAACCCACCACCAGAACAAAGCAGAGACTGGTCGTAATCACATATGAATTCACATTTCTATGTGACTGATTACTCATGTCATGGATTTAGCAGTTCGCCTAATATAATAAACTAAATGCCTACGGTAAAACGAGGCCGCGAATAATGTAGCTACTCTCCACAACACAACAGGCTATTAGTTCAATCAAACATTTTGTTTTACAGACAATCAGTTACAGACATCGTTATATAGACTGGTATTAGGTAATATATCTCCCTTTGGGCACAGCAGTGCAGAAATTGCGTTTTCTCAGTCCGTTGGGATCTGTGGGCAGCTAAAGTGAGCTTGACATACGTGCAGTTGCTTCACCCTCGCCGGCTTGGTAGCGAGGTTCATCCCAATTGACACAAGCCAAAGTTGCCTACGGGTTACATCTGTAACAGGAAACCGATGGAATTGGGAGCCGGCGATGTTTTTATTCCCACAGCTGTGGAAATCACAAGTTCGCACCATTTTGGTATTCCTCTGTTTACCTACAGCAGCTGATGACGGTGTGTCGTGAGCCTGAGCCGGTGTTTGCACTGTAGTAGCAGATATATATAGGGCTAGTACATCTTTTTCCTCACTAATAATAGCCTACGGGTTCTCTGTTGGAAACAGCCGATGAAGTTTTCGTTAGCCGTTGCTATCCTGCGCACCTCACTCCTATTTCCTCACTAATAGCCTACTGGTTCTCTGTTGGAAACAGCTGATGAAGTTTTCGTTAGCCGTTGCTATCCTGTGCACCTGCACGGTGTGGTGATGAACTGTCTTATTGATTTCTGTTGCCGTGCTGTCTTGCGGGCCTGCACAGCGGAGTGATACTGGCCAGAAAATAGTCCCAATTGATAGCAAGGTCTGACGTAATGCAGGGATGTTTTAAAATTATTTAAAATAGTCTAACAAAACACATGCATAGTTTTTTGTAGTTTAAAACCTTTTGGTTACGTGTCCCCCGTACATCTTCAGAACTACTTTTTCTCCGGTAAGCTACGGGCGATTTCTCAGAGCAGGAGGCTCGTTGAGAGTAGTGACACCGTCACAGCAGAGCTACAGATGGTCAGCGTTTCACACAACTTCATGTCCAAAAACCCGAACTATCACTTTAAGCTTTCCAGACTGAAAGTCTTATTAATTTTTGAAGAGTGGACTTTATTTCCCTGGAAAATGTGTTTCCATTTGTAAATAAAAGATGGTGGAAGTAAATATTTTATTTACTTGATTTAATTGATATTTACAAATGTACATTGTATTAAAAGTAAGAAGGAGCCACTGATTGAGAAAAAAATCAATCCTGTATGGGAAAAAAAGCATTGATAATTGCAGAATCGTAGCACCCTGAATCGTAATCGCATCACCAGTTGTTATAATCACAGAATCGCAGAATCGTAGCACCCTGAATCAATAATCGAATCGAATCGTGAGGTACCTTGGATGGCACACCCCTAATTGGCAGTATAAAAACTAAATCGGGGAGTGCAGCAAAATGCCGCCTACCTACTTTTGTTTATACAGAATGCGCCTTTTTCGGGGCAATGGGGGGGCGTGAGCAAGTAACAAAACGTGTAGTTCAGCGTGTGACGTAAACAGTGAAATGGTAGGGAAGTCCTTCGGCGATTCTCTTGTAAGTCGGCCCGTTCTTCACTGCTCCTGTCATCTGACAGTTAATGGTATCTGTCAGGTTTGCATTTCCCTCCCTAATTCCTGCTATCAGCTGTTTCCTGTTTATCCACTGCCAGTAGGTCGCACTTGCGGTGTCATCAACAGCTCCTCCCACAAGTCTTCAACAGCCCCTCCCGTTGCGGAAGGCCGCCTCCGTCTTTTTAAACTAAAAGGGTTCTGCCAATATGACTACCCTACGAGGCAGAAAATTGGGCACCTCGGATCAAGTCGCCAATCCGGCTCAGTGTGTCTAAACGCTCGCAGCTTGCCGGCAAAACGGCCCAACAGTCACAAGAAAATCTGGCAAAGGGGCTTGAATACAGCCATCAGTCTGACAAGCTCCATTAATAATAAAACATTCTTTTCCCCAAATTAAAAAGTTTCATAAAGTAAATCTAAAGCAAACTACTTGATAACATGGCAACACGGTGCCATGGCAACAAGGCCCTGCAAAGACAGAGCGAACAGCATGCAAATTGAGCCCAGTGTGAAAGGAAAACGCCGACACACACTGTTGTTCTCCGGTGATTACAGCAGGCCTGAGAGCTGCTGTGGGTGGAGCACGGCCCCAAACATGACATGGTGGGGAATCAGTTCCCTCACAATTAGAGCAATCCCAGCATTCTGAAATGAAAGCCTCAATCAGATGACGGATCAAATGTAAACAGTGGATGTTTATATGCAGGGCTCATACTGCAATTATTTTGTTCAATATTGCTGTACTGATGTGTTTCTATACAATTAAACTCAGTCAGATTGTCTGTTATGTAAAACCACACAGCTGGGCTCAGTCATACATCTGCTTAGTAGAGACCTTATAACTAGTTCTGCCTCATCTTATCCCCAATAAATGTTGTACCACTGTACTGCACAGTACTAACATGTTAAAGATTTCAGCAGTCAAACCAAAGTAATTAATAATTTATTATTTCCCCATGAATTGTTTACACAGAGGAAGCACAAGAACAAGCATAAAATTCATAATAAGCAGCAAGCAGCTCAGTGCTCCACTAACTCAGCATTAAAGGAATTGTTCAGATTTCTTAAAGAAGGGTTGTATGAGGTACTTAACCATAGCCAGTGATCACATACAGTCGATGTCAGTCAGCTCAGCCCCAGTTTGGAGAAGCAGGCTGGAGTCTGACATGGAAGCTAAGCAATCTACTGCTGTGGAGAGGTCGGCAACATTAGCCCCTTTTCCACCACAGGAACTTTTATCAATTACCCAGCATTTTGAAAAACCTCTGCGCGTTTCCATCGAAATTACCTGGGTAAAAAAACTTTCCCTCACCCCCAAATTTACCCTGGAAAAAGTACCTAGTAGGGGGGTAGGACTTTTCAGATTACCTAGAATTCTTGAGGGGCGGGGCTGTTTGCCAAAGAACACTGATTGGTGGAGCACACACTTGCAGTGTTCTGCACTTGCTGGTACGGGCAGCCGCTGAAAACATTTTTTTCCATCTCTACAGGCTTCACTTCATTTCTGTTTTGATTATGGATGGGTACCAAAACCCGGTACTAAATTAGCCCTGGAGCTAAATTATTAAAGACCGTAGTATTGATAAGCGCTAACGTTTATCGGTTCTTTTGTGCCGGTACTGACCTCCTCTACACACACACACACCGACGCGACGTGTTAATGAGTGAACAGCCGAGCGGTGAGAACAAAGTGAAGATAACTCAAAAATGACTCAAGCTGACCGCAGCTAGACTCATTACTTTAAGTGACATTAAACCTTAGAGAGTAAAAAGCCAATACTTTATCAATACATGTGTTCAGCAGAACATGTAAACATGTAGACAGCGATATCCAATACGCTCCGTCCAGTCTCTCATCCACCGACACTAACGGTATGTCTTACACAAGGACAGCACGCTAGTTCAGCTGATAGTGAATTGTTCCTAATATGCTCAAATGACAGCTGTCTGTATGTAGACAAACTTAGTTTGACACTTATATTAAAATACTTTTAAACTTAGCTGCTGGCTGAGACAAACAGCTCCAACTCTTTACCAGCACGTAACCAGCCAAATACAGGGCACACGCCGAATCACCTACGTCATCACGCTAATTTGAATAAATTATCCGGAACTTTGAGGTGTGGTGGAAACACAAACCACACAGATTACCAGGAATTCTTTTCCCCAGGTAAACAAATTCCTGGTAATAAAAGTTCCTGGAAATGTTAGTGGATTGATTTGATTGATTGATTGATTTTATTTATTTTATTTATTTAAGTGTCGTGCACCAAGTGGTGCCCAGCCCATATGGGCTTACAAGACACTAAACAGAACAACAGCCTGGATGGCCACATGACAGATCAATAACAAAAAGTCCACAAAAGGAAAAGCAAACATTTCAGAACAGCCAAATTCCATAACAGAAACATCTTATTATGTTGGGTACAACGTTCTCGGTCTTAAGTGCCAAGCATTTTCTATAAATCTTGCCACAGCAAAGTAGGGCTGGGCGATATGGCCTAAAAAAAAAAAAAATCTCTGATTTTTTCACAACAAATCCGATTCACGATTTAAATCGATTTTTCCCCTCCTAGTTAAAAAAAAAAAAAAATATTTGCGGCCTGGTAGCACATACCTGGGGTCCAAAACTTTCAGCATGTGAATAAACCCCGGCTTTTCCACGGTAGCCTATATATGGGCACCACATCTCTTGCAATATACATGGCGACTGCATCTGTGATCGCTTTCCACCGGACCCCTTTCTTATCATACGGCTGTGTTTCCCCTACCATTATACTGGATCACAACAGAAGTCATATAAGGTTACCTTTCCTATAGAACAAGTCTATACCTTGTCCTTCTATTAAACAAACTAAATAGCCTTATGTTACAGGCTGAGCCTGATGTGTGTGGCTTGTGTGTGTGTGTGTGTGTGTGTGTGTGTGTGGAGCTGTGTATGTGTGTAGCTGATGTAGGAGGTATGAGACGTTAGCGTGCTGGGTGTGGTGTGTGACATCAGACGGATGCGCAACAGGAAGAAAGTGAGGCATGTACTATGTTGTTTACATCAAGCAGCCACAGTGAAGAAGCCTACGCAGTTCTGCATGCTGTTTTTGAGTTATTTCCCTCTATGTAAAAGTCAGACACTGATGACAGAGGCCGTGCATCATCCCTGCAGTGCTGAAAATAAAGTGCCGTTCTTCAACGCAGACGAAGTCCCGTTGTTTATGTGTTGTTGCCACAACGAGCTAACACAAGCTAAAGGAGGTAATGGTCTTCGGAGGTCCCTTTACTACGGTTCAGGGGTCTGCCAGCTTGGCGTTGGTAACACTTATTTATCTTATTTACACAGCGGCATGTCATTTATGTCCCTACACGGTGCGCGTCTAAAATCCTCCTCTGCTCTCTGTGTCGCGCACAGCGGAGTTCTGCCCTGATGCGCACACACACACACAGACACAGGTGAGCACACAGACACAGACAAAGGCCCTGTCCAAATACCCGCACTTGCGCCCTGAGGTCTTCCCTGAAGTGCTCTTGCCAAAAGTGCAGTTAGGGGTGTAAGTGCGCAAGGGATCGATGCTGTTTAAAAAGGAGAATTGGGACAGTTGCGTACACGTCACTTCCGTTTGGGTCCAGCTGGTCCGTCTCCTAGGAGACGAAACATGGCGTTAGAGGAAATAACGTTCGCAGCACTGCTGCTGCAAATGATAAATAGATACAATCAGCGAATGATGTGGAGGATTAGGAGCCGCAGGAGAAGGCGGCATCTACATCAGATCCAAGTATTGATGCTGATGCCCAACCAACAGGTAAATTAAATTAAATTTTACTCTTGAATTTACCTGTTAATACTGTGTATATTAGCTGTAACATCTTTTTTTACTTTACCGTTAACGTAGCCTAGATTACCGTTATTACTATTAAAACGTTTTTTGCTTGGATAAATTGTGGTAAATTGTGATATAAAATAAACTATAAAGACATATGGTAATAAAATAATAATAATTAAAGACACAATCAAAACTGTAAAGTGATGTGGACTGTCATACAAACCTCCAGTCAACTGTAAACTGTATATTATTTCATTATTAACGCCCTGTCATGTATTATTAAGTCCACACAGCGTGTTGTTAGACGTTATGTTCCTCTAACGGTTGTTGCCAGTCGGAGTTAACGGCTCGCGGACACGTCAGTTACCGTTTGAAGATGGTGAGTTGTACCGGCCAGCTGTGCAGTGTTACGGCGTCACGACACTACGGAGGATTCTGGGTAAAATCCTTCAGCGAAGTGAGGTCTGATGCGCATTTTCGGAAGAGGTGCATTAAGAGCGCAGGTTTGCACCCCTTGATAACAACAGAAGACAATTTGGACACCCTACGCACTTGCGCCCCTTAGCGGGACTGCGCAATTAAGGGGCACAAGGGCGCAAATGTGGGTATTTGGACAGGGCCACAGGTGAGCACACAAAAGCGCTGACGAACGAACGAGTTCTTCAGCGCTCGCTGCCATGTTGTTTGTGTATCAAGCGCACGGGGGTGGGGTGAGCCCACTCTGAACTACGGGAGCCCAGCGTGGAGCGGCGGTGGTGGATTTTAAATAGAAACTCGATTTTCATTAAAACAAATCAGCCTAAACTACAAATTAGAATTAATCGATAAAATCGATTTATCGCCCAGCCCTACAGCAAAGGTCTCCTCATCAAAAAGCCAATGCAACATCTCACCTTCGGACAACCAAAATAAATCTGGATTTTTCCACTGAATTTTTTCTAACAGGTGGTTTCTTAAATCACAGTATAAAGGGCAATGAAACAGAAAGTGATATTCATCTTCAACAACATCAAGATCACACAGAACACATAAACGTTGCTCCTCTGGGATACCTTTATATCTGCCCACTTCAATTGCCAGAGGAAGGGTACCAGTTCTCAAGTGGGCACAAAGGGACATCTGTCCCCTCTTCAAATTAAAAGTTACATAATGTTCTGTATGGAACCCAACTTTGATGTGAACATAGTTTCTGAGCTTTGGTTTGGACCAGATCTCATCTTTCCATTGTTCATTGTGAATCTTAATTAGTTTTTCTTTCACTATGTTTATATTACACTGCAGATTGTTCCTAAATATATAATTCAAATCAGAAAACGAAAATAATACAGAAACTTCTTTTGCCCAAGGATTATGAGTTCTATCCCAGTTAAAATCTTTTTGGTCAGCCTATCCTCTGGCAGTTGAACATTGGATTGGTATTTTGCAGTTGTTCTAGCTGGAGAGTTTGCCCTCTCCTAAAACGCCTCTTGAAGAACCTAAGTCTTCTATCAAAATCAAGTTGACAACATTTAAATGCACTTTTTTAAATCCCTCCTCTTACCCTGATCCTTACATTTAAGAAATATTTTCTCTGCAGAGCGCAAATTAAGCCACAACTCATTTAATTCGTTATTCCAGTATGGTCGCTTTGTTCTGAAAAACTTCTTCTTTACATTTTTTTTTTTACTGCACCATATTTATCCATTGTCCTATGGAGAAAATCACAGACGATCATAACACTGGTCGACATTATCCTGAGTTTTTTGGCCATATTCCAACTTATCTATAACCTCAATGAGAGCCTTACTGGACATTTCGGAGGCAAGATAATTAACAGGAAAATTCCTACTTCGTCTCATCACTTGCCCCTGAGAGTCTAAACATTTATCATTATTAAACAATTCTCCTATTTGAAACCGTAAACAGAGCACTGAGTGGCCAGGAAGTCTACTGTGGTCGTCAATCAAATGAATACCTTCATAACCAACTCTTTTGAGCAGATCAGAGGGTGTGTGAACACTAAATTCAAGGCAGGTTTTTAGGTCAACGTGAGGTGTTACAATATAATCTACAACAGCTTTACCTTTTACTGATATCGAGGTGAAATTATCATTTTCTGGGTTCAGCCTCCCGTTAAGCACACAACATTTAGAGTCTTTTAGGAATTCAATAAATGTCTCCCCGTGTTTATTTACAACCGTGTCCAGTGCAACTCTGGGAGGAATATCCTCTACAACAGTGTAATCTCTTAAATCTGCAATACGACTGTTCACATCACCACACACATAAACAGAGTCTACATTGGTGGAATATATCAGGGCCAATAAATGGCTAAAGAAAAAAATCAGCGTTCCGACTGCACGTTGAGGATTCCGGGGATAAATACCAAGTGATTATAATGAAGGAATATTGTGAACCCCGGTGCTCAAAACGTAAACAAAGAATTCCATCATATGTTTTATCTACAAGTGGTCAAACACAGTGTTCTTAACGAAACACTATTATCAGCGATCAAATGATTTCCTCTGGGTAGCTTTTTCGGCTATTTTCAGCTCAACAGCCTCCATTCAGGAGCTCAGGATGCCCACCTCCAGCTCCAAATTCAGACCCATTTCTTTAGCTGTCTTTTCCAACTCCCTTTTCAACGCATTTTGATTCTCAGATTAGCTTCTCCACCAAACCATGCAGACTGTCAATTTTACTGTCCACATGTTTTTCCATTGCGTCTCGCATGTCATCTATTTTCACATTAAGTGACTTCAGTTCATTCATTAACACCATAGTGCCGCTGCCCTCAAACTCGGCGTCCTTCGACTTTTGACTACGCTGTCTCGTGTTATCTGCCATGATCTTACTCAGATGGAAATAGTTCACTCCTCACAACAAACGTACAGGCTTTTACAAGCCAGTTTACTACTTCCAGTCAGACTTGATCAATATTTCTATTTATAAATTTCCACGGACACTACACAGCCAAAGGTGCACACGCGGCCATCTTCCACCATCTCTCTGGAAAATGGGCTAATGTATTTTAAACACCTAAAAAAAGTCCCAACTAAAAAAAAAAAAAAAATCGATACCGCTCTAAGTGTACGCTATATTGGGAGTATTTTCAAAGCTTAATTTAATGTCAGACAGTGATTTCCAAAGTAAAAATGAAGCTGTTCTATCACTCTTCAAAGCCAGACTCCATTGAGAAAAACAGTGATTTAACATTGCTGAACACAGGACCTGCTGGTCTACTGCTGCCTCAAACAGTTATTTTGTCTCTGTTATTGTGTGACTTTGGCATTTAAAAGGGTTAGCTCTGATTCACCAGTCACACAATAGCACACAGTTACTGAGTAAGGCAGTGGTAGACCAGCAGCTCCTGTGCTCAGAGAGCTAAAATGACCATGTGGCAGTGTGTGGCAGCTTTGACAAGAGCATAGATGGGGAACTGAACCTGTCAACTGTTCCGTTTGGAACAGGCTGTCTGACAGAAAGGTTAAACAGTGAAAATACTCTCATTGTAGCATATACTTAAAATTATGCTGATTTTGTTAGGTTGTGCTTATTTAAGATTATTTTTTTGACTTTTTGCCTTTAATTGATAGGACAGTGTTAGTGTGAGGTGGAGAGAGAGAGAGGGGATGACATGCAGCAATGGGCTGCAGGCTGGAATCGAACCTACAGCTACTGCAGCAAGGACGTTGCTTTTGTACATCGGTCGCCCACTCTATCCACTGGCTACTAGGTGCTCGAGGTAGTTAAGTGGCTAAAATAAGTTTTGTTGTAGAATAGAATGTTGTTTACACCAACAGTTTTTACTCTTTAAATACCAATAGCTATGACAAAGAGGGGAGAATTTAATCCCTTTTTTGTATTGATCCTAGTGACACTAGGATCAATTTTCTATCTATAGTATCGATTAGAGCTGAGTGATATGGACAAAAATTCTTACCTCAGTATTTTCAGGTTGAATGGTGATACACGATATACAGGTGCATCTCAATAAATTAGAATATAATCAAAAAGTTGATTTATTTCAGTAATTCGGTTCATAAAGTGAAACTCATATTATATAGATTCATTATACACAGACCGATATATTTCAAGTGTTTATTTTAATTTTGATGATTATAACTGACAGCTAATGAAAACCCAAAATTCAGTATCTCAGAAAATTAGAAATAGAAAAGAAATAAACACTTGAAATATTTCAGTCTGTGTGTAATGAATCTATGTGAATGTGATATGTGTTGCAAAGGGTTTGGATTAGTGCAGAGGATGTTTAGTTGCATGCAAGACTGTCTGTGAAAAGCATCAGCAAACCAACATCACTTAGCTTTGGTGAAGCCAACTAATTGATAACCTAACTGCAATAATTACACCAGTGACTCAATAAACAGCATTATATCACAATTGGTAAAGTTTAACAATCTTGCTTAGCCTGTACAGCTGTGATAAAGCTATGCCCAGTTGTTATGTTGCTTTGTGGTGTGCTGCTTTTGTTAGCCAGCAGAGGAAGTCTGGAAAGAGCTATGGTTCCAGAAGCAGTCTTTGCTGTGTCCTTGCTCTGAAGTTGCAGATCCGAGGAAGCCAGTCGCTCGGGGTCCTTGCAGAGTTAGACGTTGGGGTGCGAACTCAACTTGGTTCGCCTTGTTGCTGGACAGTTAGTTGCAAACCTTGTGTTTGGCACACTATCTTAGCTGGTGTCAGGTTTCACACCTTCTGTGTGCGGGGGCAAGTTGTGGTCCAGGAGAAAAAGAACAGAAGTCGGTAGAGCAAGGGGCAGACTGTGTGAGAGAGCATCACTTCTCTTACAGTTGCCTGGTGACATCACAGAGTCACATGACACAGTAAAAGTACTGTCCAATTGTCCTGTCTCTCACTGAGGTCTGAGGTAGGGCATCCTGTGGAGATGGGTGTCAAATAACTGTCCTTTGTTGAAGAACAAAGAAAATGAGGTCTCTTACCATTTCAGAGGGCAAGAGGAGAAGCCTTCACATGTCCAGTTTAGATTTAAAGAAATGACAAATCATCTGTGATCCAGTGAATCCCAACACTAGTATCGATATTTTGGTACCTATCAGTCTATCCCTACTGTTTGGTTTAATGGAAGCACTGACCGCCTCTTTTTATTGTGCTCCTGTTGTTGGGCAATATCGAGACACATTCTCTATCAAAATATCTGTAATTTATATATTATAATGAACAATGGAGGAAAAAAAGTGTGTTTCTTTGTCTGATGATTTGAATGCATCTTCAGATATTCAAAACAAAACCAATTAAAAAAAAAAAAAATAGAATTACTGCCTCTCGTTTTTATGTCTCTGCAAACCAGTCAAGTTTCTCTTACAGTTTACATCCATGTCTGTGAAAACATAGATGCTTCACACACATCTTCCCCCCAGGATCTATACAATCAGAACAGTTTCAAGGTCGGCAAGTTAGACTAAGGTCAACCTATAATTAGTGCTACAGATAACAATACCAATATATCGATAAATAAATTCTGAATATCTGAAAAAGTTTCAATACTCAACTCTTGCGGTATCAATACAGCAGTGCCAGGTGCACTATCACACTCTCTCTGATTGTTAGTAAGACAGATTTTACTACAGTCTTCTGCTGTTTTCTGATGTTGCTGTTGACCAGACATGGCCTTGTTTTATTAATCCTTGAATAAAAATTTAAAATTGTATGCCCTAATTGTCAGTTTTTTCCCCATGGTATTGAAAATGGTACTGAAAATCAATTTATTTCAAGGTATTTAAGCAATATTGCATGAGAGGGTGTGCTTTACAGCATTTGTGGCACAATAGTGATATTGTCAGGACCGAGGCACTTGCACTGAGATCTATACTCATCACTTAAAGGGATATATATACATATGCCGACGGAGGCCCTGGTGAAGTTTTAGAGTCCTCACATCCCTTGCGGAGATCGGCAGGGGGAGCGGCTAGCACACCTAATGGCTGATGGCACCCCAGACTAACGTCCAAGAACACAAAATTGAAACCACAAAATATCTCCAGCATGCTCATCCGTAGCGATCCAAGTGTCCTGGAGCCCCAACATAAAAAGTTGTTTCGAAAAACGTCATTTGAACTCTGTTTTTAGCCTCACTGTAGTCTGTAGCTCTGGGGTGCCGTCAGCCATTAGGTGTGCTAGCCGCTCCCCCCGCCGATCTCCGCAAGGGATGTGAGGACTCTAAAACTTCACCAGGGCCTCCGTCAGCATATGGGTGAGTAGATAATAGCTGAATTTTCATTTTTGGGTACACTATCCCTTTAAGTGCCATAAATGCCATTAAAGCACGCCCTCTTGTGTAATACTGCAAATATACAACTATTACCAACAAAATACAATCAAAATGTATTCATGTTGAGTGGCAATTAGCTCTCAAAATAAAATACTTTTTTTTTTTTTTTTTAAAGATTTTTTTGGGGGGCTTTTTGCCTTTAATGTACAGGACAGTGTGAAATGGGGAGACAGAGAGAGTGGGGCGACGACATGCAGCAATGGGTTGCAAGTCAGAGTCGAACTCGCAACCGCTGCAGCGAGGCATCACCTCTATACTTGGGGCGCCGGCACTATCTCCTAAGCTACCAACACCGCAAAATAAAATACTTTATGCGACTGTTGTCTCTGTTTCCATGGAAATATATAGGGTCAGACTAATAACTGGAAAAGAATCAGTCACGTCAGTAGACTTCTATATGTAATGACACCTAGTTTACTACTCCTGCAAGTAGGCTGAACCACAGAAACAACCTAGCAACAGACCCGTTTTCTAGTCCCAGTTTCTGAGTCCACCAGCTAACATGAGCTTAATACTTTCTAAAGATCGTAGGGTTTCCCAAACTAAATAAATCCCAACATATAAACACAAACTGCTTTGCTAGCTCAGTCTTGTTGCCACTAAGATGTCTGCTAAAGTGAGCTATAAAATCATTATTAGCCATTTGTTCTAAAGATATGAATCCACATTCCACTGCACTAACCTGCCATTGCCAAATCAATAATAAAATGATCATTCTTAAGTTTCTTAAGCAAAGAGCTCTAATCTTCTCACACATTTGACTCTGTAACGACCCAAATAGTACTGCCACAAATTAACCAAAGATACGGATCTTTCTCTTTATGATTAATCCTAACAATAGAAATGGATTTGGATGAACCAGTTTTTAAAGGTTTCTTACCAACTAGGTCTTTATTAGGGATGTATAATAATATCAGCATGTCATCGATATCGGCTGATATTGGCTTTAAAATATCAGAATTTATTCTTTTTTTATATCATTCATTTTTATATCAGAAGGAAGTGAACTTCAAATGTTACACTGTGCTGCACACAGCTTTTTATTAATTATTCTGATATCATCTGACTAAAACACCCAGCTGAGATCAGACAGACAGACAGCAGGTTGAGAAACAGACGTCCCCCACACATAGTGTGAGGTTACAGGTCAGCTCTTAAACAGTGACATGACAAGACGCTGCTGCGGTGCTGAGCCATGGCATACATCAATTTGTGAGACTGATTACTGAGACAGAGAAAGACAGAGCGAGAGAGTGAGAGAGATAGAGAGAGAGAGAGAGAGAAAAGTTTGTGCTTTCTGCTTCTTCCTGCCAAGACACATTCTGTTCCTCCTTGCTTTGCTTCACCAGTGTTGTAATATCACTATGTCCAGATTCCCTCTGTCTGGCTATGGCAGGACAGAGGTGAGCGGTGGGCATACACAGGTCTTTTTATACTATGTTTGAGGTGGAGCTGAGAGTTGAGTTAATCTGTGGGTCCAGGCACGAAGTGTCTTACTGCTCCCAGAGCTTTGTAAGCAAAGCATCTTCCACATCTCCTTTGACAGAAGCAGAGGATCTGCACAGAGGCCACCAAACTCTGAATGGTTTATCCTGACTATAATGTCTGATGGAGATGCAGGTTTGAGTTTAAACAATACCCATGAGGCTACAGGGCAGCTACCCAAAAACCCTTTACCACAGGAGTCAGGTAATGGCACTGAAAATAGGTGCACACAAGAACAAACAAGTGGCCAACGCACGCTAGAATGGCTACTCCAATAACATACCAGTTTTCCATTAATGTTTGAAATGCAGTTTCCCTGCATTTATTTCAATCTGGTTTTTCTACAAAGGCAGTGCATGGAAGCCAGTGTCTTCCTGTGACATCAAAATACTTAACTAGTTTGTGGTTATAAAACTCTACTAACATTAGTGTTTGAGCCGGATGTAAAGTGAATACATCAATCTATATCATCATCTTTAGGTTATGCCTCTATTTTGTAATTCTGTGTCACTGTCAAACAGGCAGGCAGGCAGATGGCAAGCAGCCAAGAAAAAGAGGATGAAGATAACACTATTTACTTGGGAATAAATCAGCAGAGTGGAACTATTTTCAATTTTGGAGAAAATACAGGTCAACAGACAAAGCGCATGCCATATGTTGACAATGCCATTATGAGATAAAACATGGCATGACAACATTACCTGCCTGGTCAGGATTCTCACTCTCCTCTCTTTTAACACTGTCAGACTGACAAAAACCATGCATGCAGGCTTAAATTAACCTATTCTATTCTATCGGGAGATGCAGCGACTTAAACCAGTGATGAGCAAGATAAAGTATAAATTACAAAACATGTAATTTGTGAAGCTGCGAGTAGACGAAAAGCAGCTAGGCTAATTTATGCAATGTAAAGGTGCTTAGGCTAATAATAGGTGACGAGCAAAAAACACTTGTTTTGTCTATGAACCTTGACAGTTACTGAGCTGAATTTGATACTTTTGTTAAATGATCTTGTTGTTAATCCATCCTTGCTTTAAGCCAGATAACCCTGAAGTTTTACGTAAAAGATGATGGTTTGGGTTAAAATGACAAGATTTCTTCCAGAAAGGTATATCTGACAGAAAGCCCCAAAGGTTAACTCATCCCATGTGCTGTTTTATCCGTGTAACTGGATTCAGTTTAAAGTAAACTTTAGTGCACATAACTGGTTACGATTATTTTTTTTATCTATTTATTTTTTAAGATATTCTTCTGGGCATTTTAGCCTTTAATTGACAGGATAGCCAAATGTGAAAGGGGGGAGAGAGAGAGGGAGTGACATGCAGCAAAGGGCCACGGGCTGGACTCGAAACCGGGCAGCTGTGGCAACAGCCTTGTACATGGGGCGCCTGCTCTATTCACTAAGCCCCCGGTTACGATTATTTTTGTGTTGTTTTTGTTTTTAATGGCCAAAAGTAAAACAGAAAGGGGTGATAGATTCTTCTGTAACAGACTTTGTTAAATGATCATATGATATCATGTCATATTGATCACAGGCCCCTGAATCACATTGAATCAATATTGTGTCTTTGACCAAAGAATCAATATATGGCTCAGGGGTAGAGCAGCTCATCCACCAATCAAAAGATTAGCGGTTCGATCCCCGGCTCCTCCAGGCTGCATTTCGAAGTATCCTTGAGCAAGATACTGAACCCCAAATTGCTCCTGATGGCTGTTCCATCGGTGTGAGTGTGTTAAAACTGAGTAGCAGGTGGCACCTTGTATGGTAGCCTCGGCCACCAGCGTATGAATGTGTGTGTGAATGGGTGAACGTGACTCGTAGTGTAAAAAGCGCTTTGAGTGGTCACTAGATGACTAGAAAGGCGCTATACAAATGCAGGTCCATTTACCATGATGAAACATGATTTACAGCCCTAGTGAGTAATGTGTGAACTGATGGCAGTTGTATTTCTTTCCATTTCATGTGTCTGCAGAGTAAACTGATTCAGATTCAGTAATCTGTGGCTTTGAAACAATCTTTGTCTCACACTGACACCCATCTGTGCACAGGAAGTTCACATCCTGGAGCCTGCCATGAGAGCAATAGGAACACATTACAAGTGAATCTGCAATTTATTTATTTATTTTTGGGTGTGTGTGTGTGTGTGTGTGTGTCCCTTGTAATCATTTGGGTTTTGTTCATCTCTGTAAGCACAGCAAAGGCTAATCTCTTAATGAGTATTATTATTCTTCCATAGCAGCAGTTTGCGGAGTCTGAGTCATGGGTCCTTTTGATAAGTTTGTCATCAGATCAATCAGAGCTGATGAGATTTATGGATTAGAGGAGCAGCTGCTGCAGAGGTGATTGACAGCAAACTTTCTGTTGCTGCCATTACACAGGGTAGACCCACCACAGAGTTCATGCTTTCCATAGAGAGGCAGCCAGTTTCATCTAAATTAGGTAGTAGTAGTAGCTGTGGACAACACTAAAAATGCTCCAAAACTAGAAAATCTATAATATGGTGGCAAATACAGCCACAAATAAATAAATATGTGGAAAACCCTTGTCTATTTATTCTGTTTGGAAATGGTATTTCTGCACAGTTGCAGGACTAAACTACACTAATATTATCAGTATAACACAGTAGGTGTTTACTGTCTAACCTGGGTTATGATTTAGGGTCATATCAAATATTTGATGTTCTATGCCCTCATTTAGGATTTCAGTGGGTGTGTTTGCTCAGAGGATGCTTTTTTTAAGCTGGTGTGTCACATTCAAAGGCAGGAAAACAGGTTATTAAACAAAAGAAACCAGCATGGAGGCCAGTGAAAATGTTATGGTGGTTAATTTTTTATATCTCTTACTTATTTAGTCTATCTTTCAAACTCTGTGCAGACTAATTTGGAACCATGTTTTGAGTGCTGCTTGGACAGAGACACACAGTAATTTGTGGCAGCACATAATTGCAACTTGCTGGCAAAGCAGCTAAAATTAGCATGTCGACCTGGGTGTTGAATTTCCATCGCTGCCCATTGGAGCCGATTGGAGCAGAAGCATTAAATATCCGTGACTACTACAGAGTCATTTCCTCCGGGAGCGAATGTCGAATGTAACCTTTCCCATGAAAGACAAAAGCCAGACATTAACGGGTGACAGTGGTTTTTTTTTTGTGCAGTGGGAAAGGGGCTTTAGATTCCACTGGTGGCTCTGTAGAATTGTTTCTGACTCCTGTGATCCCAACATTTTCAATAACTCCACAGCGTTGTGAAGTTCAAAAGTCAAAATTATTTAAAAGAGATATATGTAATCATTTCAAAAATTTGCGACATGTTTTTATTGAATGGCTTCAATCTATAGTAAGCTTGTCTGTGACACTGTTACCTAGGTTACAGCACCCAGCCTCTGAATAGCTTTTTGAGCTTTTGCTCTGAACTGTTCAGATTAGAGTGAAAAAAATGCAAAGAATTTAAATTGAAATGTTCTGATTTGTTTTCTTGCAATTTCCGTCGTAGCATGATGTTGACCTCAAGGGCGAGATTATTATGTCATCATTATTTTATGCCCTAACTGGGCATAGCCTGCAGCCTATATGTATTTATGTTGGCCAATCTGACAAGTCATGTCCATCCAAGAGAGCTGATTTGATTAAAAAAGACTAATGCCGGAATTCCACTGGATGCGTGTCCGTTGCGGAACGGCAGCGCTGGTTATCCACTGCGTGCTCCGCCATCTGTCAACATCCACCGGCTGCGTTTGCTGTGCGGAGCGGTGCAGCTCTGCTGGAAGACATCTTGGTGCACCGCTATGATTAATATCTCCTCGTCCATGGTGTCAACAGGGTGAAATGACGTCTGAAAACCTCTGACCTGTTGACTTCAGGCCTGCCTCTGCCCATTATGTAGTTTTCAAGGTGTAGTGCAGGGAAATATGATCAGCCGTGAACACTGTGTATTTTATTTTGAAAATTAACCGGATGTTTTATTTTGTTTCTGTGCACAGCCGCAGCCGGTGAAAACACACACATTGACTAGAATTGAATCCTATCGGTTCCGCTGCCGTGCCGGAGCGCAGATGCAACCAACACGCATCTGGTGGAAATTGGGGGTAACTCATTTAATAAGATGAACCGCTTCATTTAAATAGAGGATTTTGTTTGAGGGTTTTTGATTTTGATTTTTTAGGGTGATGACATCCTAAAATCAGATGAAAGACATTCAAAGCTTCATTCACAAACCTCTATTAAGTGCCCCAGGAATGAGTTAGCATGTTAGCACTCCTGGTTCCTTCTTCTTAAACTCAATGGGTTTTTCATATGGGTTCTGGTTAGATGCCTGAAATAAGGTCTGTCATTAACACAAGCTTAAGGGACTTTAATGTTTTGTCCCTAGACATAAAATACACCAGCACATACCCCACTGCTCCTCTTTAGCACTTCCTGCTTCCTGTGAGAAAGTTTGCTGTGTGAGTTGTCCGCTGTGATATTGGCTTTTTGACTACTTTCTGGACTTTTTGGCTTACGATCTTGGATTCTGGACTTTAGCTGACTTTGGCATCTTTGGTTCGACCCCTGACTTGAAACATTTGGCATTTGGAATACGGACAAATTCAAAGGAAATGAGGAGAAGCAGGTCGCGTACTGGTGAGTTGGATAGCTGCCAGGTAACAGCTGATCTGCCGGTGAACAGCTGATCAAGCCGTCAGCTGTCACCGATTCAAACGGAGCGATATGGGGCCGGAAAAAATCCTGACCCTGACCATGGAGGAGGTCAATGACATAAAAAAGTCACTTGACTTCCTCTCGGAAGAAGTTGCTGCTGTGAGGACGCAGCAGAAAAACATCTTGGTGCTGGTTGACGAGGTGAAGGTGCTCCGTATGCAAAATGCGGAGAAGGACAAGCGGCTTGCCTACCTTAAAAGTCGGGTCACGGACCTCGAACAATACACCAGAATGAATGATACTGTCATCACTGGACTTCCAATTAAACCACGGTTCTATGCGAGGGCGGCGACTGCAGGCAGCGAGGGGGAACCCGGTTGTGAGCTGGATGCGAGCTCAACCGAGCAACAGGTGGCTGCATTTCTGCAGTCAAAAGGGATTGCTCTGGACTACAACCACGTTGAAGCTTGCCACCCGCTACCCAGAAGAAACAACAATGACAAGCCAGCGGTCATACTGAGATTTGTTAACAGGAAGCACAAGGTTGCACTCCTAAAACAGGGCAAGATGCTTAAAGGTACAGATGTTTACATTAATGAACATCTGACGAAAACCAACGCTGACATCGCAAAGAAAGCACGTTACCTGAGGAGAATGAAAAAAATCCAGAGCACATGGACTAGAAACTGCAAGATACTCATCAAGCTTAATGGATCACCAGAAGAGGCCAAGGTAATGATGGTGAGGAGCACAGAGGAACTGGAAAAGCTGGAATGAATATCCTCATTACAAAAATAGACCGGAGTGGACTTGGAACTGAATGGAGGTAACAGCACAAACACAAACATAATGCTCAGTGATAGAGCTCAACCTACATTAAGCAACAATGGACACATAACGCAGTGGATACAGGAACATGAACAACTGGAACTAACAACATTTGAATACAGTGAAAGCAGCACATTGGACATAGAACAGGATATCGATCCAGACAATAACTTCTTCTCCACCATAAACAACACATGCTATTACTACAACAATGATCAGTATAATGGGAACATTTTAGCAAAGGATAAACTATCTATAATTCACTTCAACAGCCGAAGTTTATATACAAACTTTAACAGCATCGAGGTGAAACATTTCACCTAAGGACGACATCATGTGTGAACTTCCGGTTTAAGCGTCATGGTGTAGAGACAAGCTGAGCCTCGTTCCCGCAACTGACTCTTAAAAAAGCAAGTAACTTCATTTCTGTTACATACAGAGTAGACTTAATCACTTTAAGTGATACATTGCCGAAACATGACAGGCAAAGTAACCAGACAACAACAAAAAAAGAGCAGAGCGGCTCAAATGAGTCTAGTGGCAAAACCATCGGTGAAGTCAGCATAGCATCCATAGCCAGCCTTCTAGATGAGCATCGAAAATCTCTCTCCGCTGACTTCAAAACAGCTATCTCGACACTCAAGACAAAGTTAGACCGCATTCAATCCACAGTGTCAGACCACGCTCTAAAGATTACTGCGCTCGAGTCCTACACCAATCTACAAGATGAACGTCTACTCGCACTTGAGGCTACGTGTGCTAAGCTAACGGAGAGCAAAGCCAAGTTGTCAGCCAAAGCCACCGACCTCGAGTCCCCCAGCAGGCGCAACAACATCAGAATCATCGGCCTACCTGAGTCCATCGAGGGGCCTCGCCCTACCGCCTTCTTCTCGGAGCTGCTCGTGGAGGTCTTCGGCACTGACGTCCTGGATTCACTGCCTGAGTGTGACAGAGCCCACCGGGCTCTCACTGACAAACCGAGGTCGGGACAGAAACCCAGACTCGTCATTATCCGGCTGCACCGCTACCAGCAGAAAGAGAAGATCATCCGTGAAGCCCACACCAGGAGAGGTGAGCTGAAATACCGAGGCACCCCCATTGCCATCTATGAAGACTACGCTCCAGAGGTAATGGAGCAGCATAACACCTACCAAGAGGTGATGGCCGAGCTGTACAACCTAGGCCTTCAGCCAGCCTCGCTATTTCCTGCCAGACTCACCATCGCCATGAAGAAAGGAGGTAGGAAAAAATTTCATTCGGTGGAGGCAGGGTCCAAAACTAACACTCGCCACTCGCCAATTACAGGTAGATTTTGTCTCTGGCTGGTAAATTTTTAAGACCACTCGCCACTCTGGCGAGTTATTTTTTTTACCAGCGAAAAATGCATTTTTTGTTACTGGAGAACGATGTTGGTATCGGCTGGTTTCCTGGCAGAGTAATGTGTATTTTAGGCAGATACAATCTTTGATCACGTAAGTGCGTCAGTCATGACGTTAACACAGCGCGCCGAGGTGGATAGCTGTTGTTAGGCTCGTTGGCGAGGCACAGCTGTGAGGCTAGCAGAGCGTTAGCCGCAGTATGACCGCAGGGAAGCACGGCCAGTTAGTCTCCGCTAGCTTCCCAGCTAGCCCTGGCTCTCCGTTTGGATCCAACCAGAGGATCGAGCCCCGGTTTGTTATTCAGGTTAAAGTGGGAAGAAGCAGCGGGTTTGTTGGGCAGCTGAGTGAAGCTGAGTGAAGTGGAGCCTGCGGAGGAAACACCGGGACCGTCTGGATGTAATAGTCTGTGGAGGTGCTGTGGTGCTCGGCTGCACAGATAGGAAATCCCTCGGCTGACAGGATGTACCACTCTCTCACTCCGCTACTTTGTTAATAAGCTCGTTCGAGATGAACTGCGCCTCGCCTGGATAGTAGACAAGAGCAGGCGGCTGCAGCAGGGGGCGCTGACAAAAAGCCGCGGTGAAGTCGGACAGTTTCCCGACAGTTTCCAGCAGCCTTCAGTCCGTACAGGAAATCACAGACACACTAACATCCTGTCTGGAATGATGTCAATTCATTAAAAACGTGATCAGATCCATATATCAGTTTGTTTTCAGTCTCCAGTTATTTTAATTATGATAGATTAATTTATTAAAATGCTTTACAGGTGATCTGTAGTTTATGTTCATCATCATGTCCTCTATTTGATATGAATTCTCCTGTAAATCAGTATCATATCAGTTTGACCTGTCCCCTCAACTACACAGGCTAAATAAACAGTGCTTGACTATAAGGTTAATATTTTCAGAGGAAAGAAAATACAAGACAACAGCTTTTTATTAAAGATCAGTCAGATACAGTCAGGGCTTCACATCTGTACAGATGTTAGTTTAAGAATCCTCACATCCCTCTGACCACAAGTCTCTGTGTTGCTAAATACTTCAATAATTAAAAAAAGTCCAATATTAATATACAGTAGACTTTGTATAGTTTATGATGAATGTATTCAGTCTCTGACAACTAAACTTCACCATCAGTCACACAACATGTTTTCTGTTCACAGAATAAACCTTCAAATCAGACAAATACAATCTTAATCTCTAAAATTCAACAAAAATGAGTAGTTTATCTAAAACGTCATCTTGTTGAGTCGACATCTAAACCAATCAGCTGTTAGATCAGGTGAGAGCCAAGCGGTGCAATCGGTGGATTGCAACTGCAGCACCTGGCTCTAAAAACTGCGGCCGCCTCACTCTAGCAGTTTTATCACCGTACACTTTTGTAATACGTCAGAGCAAGTCGGGATGAAGTCGGACACAAAACTAACCAGCATGCATTATGCGCCGATCGCCGGTGATCTAATCTACGCAGGCCTGGCTCATCTTGAACGAACCTATTGTTAATGTACCTCCATGCTCTGAACCCCTGTAGAAGAAGAAGAAGTAAGAAAAAGTATCATGTGGCAATGCTGGCCAGGTATTGCGGAGCCTCCCGCAAAAAAACAAAAAACTAAAGCAAAAGAACCTACTGAGGCTAAGATTTTACCAACCGATGACCAAGAGACGGAGGTTAATGTTGCTGCTGCTGCTGCTCCTGCCGCTGCCACCCCCCAGTCTCATCCACCGGCAGCATTAAGTGACTTGACTTTTTTTCCTTTAAATTATTAATTATTTGGTTGGCTGGTAAAATATCTGCCTGGCTGGTTTAAAGTTTCACTTACCAGTCAACCTGGCTGGTAAGTGAAAAAGTTAGTTTTGGACCCTGGGTGGAGGAGGCTAAAGACTACATAGCATCAATCTGTGCTAATATTGATTAGTATGGGTGCTTAAAATGAACATATCTGACTATTCGTCGAACTGCTGCTAATGCTACCAGATGACCTCTTTCCTGCTACATTAGCCTGTTGCTAAACTAGCCTCTTGTTAAAAGACCGTATATTTGGACTGCGTGGACTTTTTTTGAACTGATAGTTATCAACAGCTGACTGAAAGTGACCGTTTCTTATAAAATGTATTTTGTTCTTTTCTACATAAAATGATGACTTATGAAAGTTTCTGAAGGCTATATTTATGTCTGAGGTTGGTCGTTTTTTTTTTTGTTTGTTTGTTTTGTTTTTGTTTAGTAAACATAGCTTGAGGAAGCATCACCCGTCAATCGTTTATCAATTAAAAAGGTGGTGATATATTATAAACGTTTTTGTTCGTTGTGCTTGCTCCAAGTTGCTGATAACAAAGAGTCTCTGTTTTAACATTTAGTCCTTATTTTCAAATATAGAGATGATTTATATTTTTGTAGAGCATATTTGGCACACTCAGCCCTCTAATTTTTCTTTTTCTTTTCCTTTTTTTTTTTAATATTTCTTGAGGGTAATTAACATCACAGATAAAAAACTAAACTAAAAGAAAAGGATTTTGGTTTTGGTTTAATGTAGCTTTTCTTGGGTGTTATACACGCCACTCTTATTTATTTTTTACTCATTTCATTACTTATTATTACTTTTTGTTTTTATATTTTTATATTTATTTTTTATATTTTGGTATAATGTGTAGAGGGGTCTCTGGCTCTGATTGTAAGTATAGTATAAGCATAGTCAACTCTAGACATTTATCTTGGCTTATTAAAGGGGGAAAAAGAGGAAAAAAATATTTATTTATTAATTATTACCTTTTTTTCATTTGTCTTTTCCTTTTTTTTCTTTTTTCTTCATCAAATTATCAACATGATGTTGCGGGAGAAGAGGGTTAGGGAGTGGGAAGTATAAAGATATGCTGATCATTTTATCAGAATGTCTGCTGCTGTTTTTTTTTTGGCAGCAACTGGACTAGGGCTTAGGTTAAGTGGAGGGGTTGGATGGGGGGAAGATTATATGTTTGTTTTATCAGTTAGGTTTCTTATTTTGTTTCATTTTCTTTTATTGTGTTGTTCTCACTTGAGTGCTATAGTTAAATACAAATGCTTAACTCATCTAGGTGCTTTATTTTCTCTTAGTGTGCTGCTAGCTAACAGGCAGCGGGTGCCAGTCATGGGGGAAGAGGTGTCCAAGCTCATCACCCACCCAAATCTTAGTATATTAACTCATGTCGAGCTCTAATACATTAACAGCATCAAGTGGTGCTCTAAGATTTATTAGTTGGAACGTTAAGGGGCTGAATTCACCTATAAAATGCAGTAAGGTGATTAACCATTTAAAATATTTAAACACTAAAATCGCCTTTTTGCGGAAACCCACCTCAAGCCATCAGATCACCTTTAGCTCCACAGAGGATGGGTAGGCCAGTTATAGCACTCTTCATTCTCAAGTAAGGCCCAGGGGACTGCAATTCTTATCCATAAATCAGTCCCACTTTCTGTGTCCAAAGTCATATCTGACCCTAATGGTCATTTTATTATTATTACAGGGAAAATCTCACATAGTAATTTGATTTTAGCTAATGTTTACGGTCCAAACTGGGACAATGAAAATTTTTTCAAGAATTTTCTTTTCTCCATCCCTGATCTAAACTCCTCTCAGGCGATTTTAACTGTTGCCTTGACCCTTTACTAGATCTGTAATCTAACAAGCCGCTTACTCAGTCGAAATCATCTAAAATCATTCAACTGTTTATGGAACAATATGCAATTTCAGATGTCTGGCGTTTTTTTAATTCAAGCAGTAAGCAGTTCTCTTTTTTTCCTCCTGTTCATGGTACCTTCTCTCGAATTGATTTCTTCCTTATCAATAATAAATTACTTCCATCTGTCACATCATGCTCTTACAGTCCCATTGTAATATCAGACCATGCGACAGTTACAGTTGACATCTCCCTTCCTGTCAGGTCCCTGTCACGATCTCCTTGGCAATTCAATTCGCTACTGCTTACAAACCCTGATTTTATTAAAACCATCAAAAGCTGCATCAATTTTTTTATTTCCACCAATGTTCACTCAGATGTATCCGCAGCAACAATTTGGGAAACCTGTAAACCCTATCTATGGAGAGAAATTATATCTTATTCTGCCCAACAGGTAAAGATAAATAGGGAAAAAAGTAAATGTCTGTCCAGGGCCCTGTCAGATCTGCAGGCAAGATGTGCAGAAAATCCTAACTCGGACTTACTTTAAGAACTGCTCACAAAAAAAGCTGAGTTTGATTAGTAGCCTCATTTGGCTTCAAATGAGGCTACTAATCTGCTGCTAAAAACACGAGAACATATGAGTTTGGAGATAAACCAAGCAAATTACTAGCTCACCAAATTCAACAGTTTTCTTCATCATCACATATCACTCAAATTAGCACCACAGACGGAGTAACCATTAACCCTCAATCCATCAATAATCAATTCAGGGACTTTTATGCGTTGTTATATACCTCTGAGTGCTCGTCTGATGAGTCACAATTTAAAAACTTTTTTCAGATCTTTAACTTTCCCTACCATTGATTCTGAAATATCCAAGAATCTGGATGAGCCCTTCACAATAGGTGACATAAAAAATGCTATCCTGGTGATGCCGAACGGAAAATCTCCAGGCCCTGATGGCTTTCCTGCCGAATTTTTAAAGACCTTTGTTGATAAATTATCACCTCTGTTGTTAAACATGTTCAACGAAATGCTCGAGCTTGGTATTCTTCCCCCAACATTACGCCAGGCTACCATTTCTCTTATATTAAAGGACAGAGATTCTTTATCCTGCAGTAACTATTGCCCCATTTCTTTGCTTTGTGCGGATGTTAAGGTACTAGCTAAAATGCTAGCAAGGCATCTAGAATCTGTTCTACTAACTATTATTTCCATTGATCAAACGGGTTTTGTGAAAGACAGACACTTGTTTCACAATGTTAGACAGCTTTTTGATATTCTGTACTCACCACCCTCTCGTGACACTCCAGAACTGGTCCTTTCAATGGATGCCGAGAAGGCGTTTGATCAGGTGGAATGGCCGTATTTGTTTTACACTTTAAGGAAATTTGGTTTTGGTCATAAATTCATTTCATGGATCAAACTTTTATATACATGCCCCTTAGCTTCCGTCCGCACAAACAATGATTATTCCAATTACTTTTCTCTCAAACATGGAGCTCGACAAGGCTGCCCCCTCTCCCCTCTACTGTTTGCCATCGAACCGCTGGCGGTGGCTCTTCAATCTAACCAGATGCAGGGCATCTCAAGGGGAGGCGTAGAATACAAACTGTCCTTGTACGCTGATGACCTTCTTTTGTTTATCTCTGACCCAGACAGGTCTATTCCTACTGTGACAGCCTTGCTGAAGGAGTTTGGGCAAATTTCAGGCTATAAGTTAAACTTTCGGAAAAGCGAACTTATGCCCATTAATACAGCAGCTACAATCTACCCCCTCTCGATGTTGCCGCTTAAAATTAATTTAGAAAATTTCAAATACTTAGGCATTTGGGTAACTAAATACCATACAGAACTGTTTAAATGTAATTTCACCCCTCTGCTCACCCGATTGACTCAAGATTTTCATCGCTGGTCTCTCTTGCCTTTATCTCTGGCTGGGAGAATAAACTGTGTTAAAATGAATGTGCTCCCTAAACTTCTCCATCTTTTTCAATGCATACCTGTTTTTATTCCAAAACAATTTTTATGTTCACTAGACAGCTCTATCTCTCGGTTCATATGGAATAAAAAAAAATCCTAGAATACGGAAAGATATTCTACAAAAATCCAAAGAAATGGGTGGACTAGCACTACCAAACTTTATATTTTACAACTGGGCTGCAAATATTTGTACTATTTTACACTGGCACTCCGTTAATAACCAACCTCCACCTTGGGTACAGATTGAAGAAGCCTCATGTAGCTCCTCTTTAACATCTCTCTTGTGTCTCCCTCTGTCAAGTCCACCACTAAAATACTCCAATAATATTGTGGTTAAAAACTGTCTCAAGCTCTGGACTCAATTCAAACGCCATTTTGGTATTCAGTCAATACCTCTTTTATCCCCGATACATTCCAATTCTATGTTCCTTCCTTCTGTTACCGACACAGTTTTCAAAGCACTGGCAGAACATGGGATCACCTCATTTAAGCATTTTTATATTGATGGAACATTTGCATCTTATTATCAGTTAGGTCATGCATTTAATTTAACAACGATTCACTTAATCAAATACCTTCAAATCTGTGACTTTGCTCGTACACATTTCTCTGGGTTCCCTGCAATTCCTTCTTCTAGTCTGGTCAATACCATTTTTAAAAATAACCCGCATCAGAAAGGTAACATTTCAAAACTATATAACACTCTTACTGTACCAAACTTCAGCCTCTGATAAGTTACAAACTACTTGGTCTGAAGAACTCAATATGGCGATGGTGCTATTTTGGGCTGTTTATTTTTTTCTGTTTGTTTATCTTCTTGTTTTTGTCTGTTTTTCTTTTTTTTTCCTTTTTCTTAATTTTATTACTCTTTATTTGAATAGGAAGTGTTTTCACACACAGTGTGCATTAGTTGGTGCAATCTGAACGATGCTAACAGAGCTTTTTGTGATCTTGTTGTCTGTTTCTTGACCGATCTAGGAGAGGAACCTCTTCTGGCCATTCCCCTCCTTCTTTTTTTTTTTTTTATCTTTTTCTTCTTGCCGGTTTTTTCGTTTCTTTAAAACAGAGAACCGTAAAGAGGCTTGAACATATGTGGACATTTATATATAACAACAGACAGAGCAAAGATGGGGGTGGTGTTGCAGTATATGTTGATCTGAATTTGAATTTCAAGATGGTAGAGGCTATGACACAGGTGGTGGACAGCCTTCTTGAATGTCTCACAATACAGATTTGTATAGAAAAGAAAAAAGATGGGGTGTCGGTGGCTTAGTGGATAGAGCAGGCGCCCCATGTACAAGGCTGTTGCGGCAGCTGCCCGGGTTCAACTCCAGCCTGTGGCCCTTTGCTGCATGTCATTCCCCCTCTCTCTCCCTTTCACACTCAGCTTTCCTATCGATCAAAGGCAAAAAAGCCCACAAAATATCTTTAAAAAAAAAAAAAAGAAGAAAAAAAAGGCTGTATATATAGAGCTCCGGGTTCTAGTATTGACAGGTTCAGGGAATGGATGGAAAACATGGTAATAAAAATGGGTAACAAAAATATCTTCATTTGTGGGGATTATAATATTGATATATTAAACCCCAACAATCAAAAAAGTATTGAAGATTTTTTAAATTCAATGCATAGTTTGAGTCTCTTTCCTAGGTAGGGAAAACCCTGATAATTAGCTTATGAATTCTTGAGTTATTGACAAAATCATGTTCTGTGAGGTCACAGTGACCTTGACCTTTGACGACCAAATTCTAATCAGTTAATCCTTGACTCAAAATGTCTGTGCCAAATTTCAGGAAGTTCTCTCATGGCATTCTTGAGATAACATGTTCACAAGAATGAAACCAGTGCAAGGTTATGGTGACCTTGACTTTTGACATCCCAATCACGGAATGAGACGGAAGAACGTTCACAGTTACCTTGACCTTTGACCACCAAATTCTAATCAGTTCATCGTTGAGCCCAAGTGGATGTGTGTTCCCAATCTTAAGAAATTTCTTCAAGGTGTTCTTGAGATATTGCATTCACCAAAATGGGGAATATTTGGACAGACAACCTAAAAACATAATGCTTTCAACCACTGCTATTGCCGACACCGAGGCATAAAAATATTTCCAAATCTTTTTCTCTTGCACAGAGAAACTAACAGAGGTGTGTAACAGAGAATGAATCTTACCCATGCCTGAGTCCTTCTTAGTGCCATCAGATATGATTTCTACATGGTCTCCATCCACATCGTAGCTGAAGAAATCATTGAGGTAAGTCTTTGACCTCTGACCTCCAAACACGTACAGACAGCGGTTTCTCTGTGATCATGAGGTTCAGAAAACAAAGAGACAAAAATGAAGGTAAAGAAATAACAATTAACATTCAAGTGTACAGTATTTTATTTAATTTTGCGGGAAGAATTATCCTCACAGCAATAGAAATCCAACTAAATGTGTATTGAGACAGGCGAACTGGACTCACAGTGTGGAAGAGCATGCAGTGGCCAATACGTGACTGGATGTCCTCTGGCCCAGCGTTACAAGAGTCTTCCCGCAAGAGGCTCCACGTTCCTGCCTGGCAGTGGTAGGCATACAGGCCGCTGAACTGAGGCTCTGATGTCCGACTGTCTTCCACGCTGCCGTTACATGTCAGGATCCGACCACCAAACGTGTAGATCATGTGTTTCTCTGAGTCCATGCACATCTGCAGGATGAACAAGGAACAAAGACGAAGAGAACATGAAGTTTGAGAGAAAGTTCAGAGAGGGAGCAGGATGAGTTTCTGATTTCCACTGTTTGTGTGGGAGGATTAGAGAGATGGCTCAATTACAGCAGCCACATTTCTGCTTCATTTTTTATTTTTCAATGATATACTGTCTAACCATTTTTGGTTTCTGTACATATACAGCTTTGAATTCAAAGTCCGTCATATGGATACTCACATCTGATATTTCACTATGTTTTCTGATTGTGAATACATTCATTTTTGACTCTTTAATCCACAGATAAAACACAGACACCTGTTTAAGCCATGAGCAGCTTGTTTTGGATAGAGAATACTGCTGTCTATTAACATTTAAAGTGACTGTGACTGGGCAAAACCTGGAGCTACAGCCTTCATATGAGATCTAAGCTGGGCAATAGATGACATGTGTCTGACTACGTGTTGAGACACTGAGCGCTGCCAAACATACACTCTGTGCCTGAATTCATACTGTGTAGACACAGATGGAGCACTGAAGCTGCTGCTGCTCACAGTGTCACCCATTCAGTATCTGACCAAATGTATCCCATGGTCAGGTCTGTCTCACCACCAAGCATTAAACAGGACTGATGAGAGATATCTGACATACTGTACTGGACACTACAGAAGTTAACTCTGGGGTCAACAATGTCATATACAGTACAGGCCAAAAGTTTGGACACACCTTCTCATTCAATGTGTTTTCTTTATTTTCATGACTATTTACATTGTAGATTCTCACTGAAGGCATCAAAACTATGAATGAACACATGTGGAGTTATGTACTTAACAAAAAAAGGTGAAATAACTGAAAACATGTTTTATATTCTAGTTTCTTCAAAATAGCCACCCTTTGCTCTGATTACTGCTTTGCACACTCTTGGCATTCTCTCCATGAGCTTCAAGAGGTAGTCACCTGAAATGGTTTCCACTTCACAGGTGTGCCTTATCAGGGTTAATTAGTGGAATTTCTTGCTTTATCAATGGGGTTGGGACCATCAGTTGTGTTGTGCAGAAGTCAGGTTAATACACAGCCGACAGCCCTATTGGACAACTGTTAAAATTCATATTATGGCAAGAACCAATCAGCTAACTAAAGAAAAATGAGTGGCCATCATTACTTTAAGAAATGAAGGTCAGTCAGTCCGGAAAATTGCAAAAACTTTAAATGTGTCCCCAAGTGGAGTCGCAAAAACCATCAAGTGCTACAACGAAACTGGCACACATGAGGACCGACCCAGGAAAGGAAGACCAAGAGTCACCTCTGCTTCTGAGGATAAGTTCATCCGAGTCACCAGCCTCAGAAATCGCAAGTTAACAGCAGCTCAGATCAGAGACCAGATGAATGCCACACAGAGTTCTAGCAGCAGACCCATCTCTAGAACAACTGTTAAGAGGAGACTGCGCCAATCAGGCCTTCATGGTCAAATAGCTGCTAGGAAACCACTGCTAAGGAGAGGCAACAAGCAGAAGAGATTTGTTTGGGCCAAGAAACACAAGGAATGGACATTAGACCAGTGGAAATCTGTGCTTTGGTCTGATGAGTCCAAATTTGAGATCTTTGGTTCCAACCGCCGTGTCTTTGTGAGACGCAGAAAAGGTGAACGGATGGATTCCACATGCCTGGTTCCCACTGTGAAGCATGGAGGAGGAGGTGTGATGGTGTGGGGGTGTTTTGCTGGTGACACTGTTGGGGATTTATTCAAAATTGAAGGCACACTGAACCAGCATGGCTACCACAGCATCCTGCAGCGACATGCCATCCCATCCGGTTTGCGTTTAGTTGGACGATCATTTATTTTTCAACAGGACAATGACCCCAAACACACCTCCAGGCTGTGTAAGGGCTATTTGACCAAGAAGGAGAGTGATGGAGTGCTGCGGCAGATGACCTGGCCTCCACAGTCACCGGACCTGAACCCAATTGAGATGGTTTGGGGTGAGCTGGACCGCAGAGTGAAGGCAAAGGGGCCAACAAGTGCTAAACACCTCTGGGAACTCCTTCAAGACTGTTGGAAAACCATTTCAGGTGACTACCTCTTGAAGCTCATGGAGAGAATGCCAAGAGTGTGCAAAGCAGTAATCAGAGCAAAGGGTGGCTATTTTGAAGAAACTAGAATATAAAACATGTTTTCAGTTATTTCACCTTTTTTTGTTAAGTACATAACTCCACATGTGTTCATTCATAGTTTTGATGCCTTCAGTGAGAATCTACAATGTAAATAGTCATGAAAATAAAGAAAACGCATTGAATGAGAAGGTGTGTCCAAACTTTTGGCCTGTACTGTATGTAAGTATGCTGCATGCGAGAGACTTACATTTATTGCCCAGAGGCTAACACTAACTGTTGTGCTGTTAAAACAATGGTTTCCGGGCAATCAGAATCAGAAGCTTTGTAAACCAGCCTTGAACTGCTGTGTCATCTTGGTGACTTGGTAAAATAAATCCAGAATGATAGTCAACACTGAATATCTTCTGTGGTTATCTATACAGTTTCTTTGTCAAAAATAGTTTTTGTTGTTATTGCCTGTCCCCACTAGCCATTCATGATGAGCCTACTGACCAGTCGAAGGCTGAATTCTTGACTTATGGACCAATCAGATGCTGTGTTTCTGACTGTGTAGCAACTGCGCAATAAAAAAACAACCGACTGTGTCAGTTAAAAAGCTTAATGTGAAGCTGTGAGGAGACTGCTGGGCAACCAACAATAAAAGAGACTGCATAAAAAGGCTTTTTATGCACCAACCTCAAACAACAAAAAACTCTGAATCACTCACCATTGGAATATTTTATATCCAAATATATCTGCTGGCCATAACGCCTTACTTACAAATTAGCATTAACAAAGTAATATAACGCATTACCAATAGAATTTTGGGTAATATTATTACATTTATAATGTCACGTCATGTTACCACCTGAAATAAACTGTTTATTGTTTTCATTCATCCACACTGATCCATACTGCTTCACTTCTACCAGTGTGTCACCAGAAAAAAAACCTGCCCTGAAGGTTGCTGTGTGCTGTCATGTCACTAACGTATTTATAAAGTCTATGGTCACTACAGACTACATCAAAGAAAGGTGCCGATGATGAGCACAGCTGGGTCATGTCGTACTGTGCATTTTCATGTTCAGTGTTTCCATTATATACATGCAATGTCTACAACAAATCTTGTTCTGCTTTTACGTCCTACAACTGCCTGAAAGCAACGGGGATAAAGAGCTGGCCTCTGGTTAGTTCTTTCCTTGTCCCAGTGATCGGCACATCTCTGTGATGTTAGTATATTTTGGATGCATTTCCATTCACATCCCCTACAACAGCAAAGCAACACCGGCACACCATCCCGTTCTTATACACAACTTGCTGCTGTAGCTGACCAGGACACTGAGAACGGGCAGGTGGGTCTTTCAGCTCTGGTGTATTAATTTGCACTTGTCATAGTGACTGACCCACATGCCATTCTGTTCGTTTTGCTAACCTCAATATTTGTTTGTTGTGTTTCATAACCTAGGCTCACAAATATTGATCCATATCTCATAATTATCAAACTTTGATCCTCTGCCTTACCGTTCCTGTGTCCAAGGATATTCATTTATTTAAAAAGGTTTAGACTATTTCATTGCTCTTTATCTTTATTATTATTATTTTTTTTCATTTAAATACAAAGTGGTCACCACTGTATGTGAATGCATGAATGGGTCAAGCCTGCGCATCACTGGATTTGAAATAAACTGTAATAAACTGGAGCTTCTGTGCACTGATTACCTGCTGTGAAGCAACTTGACCCTTAAAATAACCATTAGTTCTTCTGTGCTTATTTTGGTAAAAGCAACGCATAAGTAGTGTAATATGTAACTTATTACTCTACACATAGAGTAATACTGTAAAGTAACTTTACACTATTACATTTTGAGAGTAATTTGCCCAACACTGCCAAAGATATGGTGCCATTTAAAATACTTCACAAGCCTGGCTTTTTAAGATTTTTTTTTTTTCCTAAAAAGGATGTTCACCAAAAAAAGATAAAACAGTGATTGCAATTATTTTGGCAGGGGTTAGTCCTGATATGAAAATTTCGCATTGTCCCATGCCTAACTGATGTTGTGTTGCCTTTTTTGTCAACGGTTTCCTCAGCTTAGGGAGGATAAGGTGAGTTCACTTTCAGCACTTTAGCATAAGGAGCTCTGTAATTGTGTAAAAAGAAATTGGATGTTACTGCGGGCAGAGTGACTGAAGACACCACATTTTTGTAGGTTTTTGTTCTACTGGTTCAACAGGTGTTTGATAAACTGATCATACCATCTCCCTTTTGATGAATTTGTGGATGAGCAGCATTGTCATCACTGACTCTCTTAAGTCTGCTTCATTCTCTCCCCTGTATGCTCTGCTCTGCTAACAGGCAGCGAATAAGAGCAGAAGGGAAAGAGATGCGGGGCGTCAGTGGCTTAGTAGTAGAACAGGCCCCCCATGTACAAGGCTGTTGCCGCAGCGGCCTGGGTTCAAATCCATTTCGCGACCCTTTTGGGGTTGGGAACGATTAACTGATACGACTGGATATCCGGTTTGACAAGCGAGAGATACAGCTGCGTCAGTAGCAGCCTCCTCAATCGACAGAATCAGCCATGAATCCTTAGATGAATCGATTGTAGAGTCATGGATCGGGTGTCGCGAGACTAGCAATCTCTAAAACAACGCAAGAGCCGGCAGCATGCTCTGTAGCAGGCATTACTGACAACGATAACGGATGTAAACATCAGCGCCAGCTTGACCAGTGGAGCTGAGGAACAGAAGCTAATGCTAGTTGGATAAACCAGGGAGCAGCCAAGCCGCAGCAGAAACGAAAGGCGAATCCTGTCGGTTATGGGTTGAACGGGGGTTCACAGACACAGACAGAAATACGTATTCCTGTCAAATACGGCGGCCATAGTGCACACACATTTCCACAAACCTCACCACACTTTAGGGACTGTTCTTTACTTGTCAGGGAAGGAGGGTGGCTGATTGTTTTTTATTTTATTTATTTATTTTATTTTGATCCCCCCTATATTAATCACTTATTGATACTGTTTTTGAAGTATAAATAAGTCAATAAGTAATTTATTCCATTGAAATATCATTGATGTATTATAGAAGTGATTTATCTTTTTATAAATGATAAACACAGCGTAGCAAACACAGAGAAATAGTCTGACATGCTGTCAGTGATAAGCTGCTAGTCATCACAGTCCATGAAATCAACTAATAACAGGAGATGTCAGATTCTGCCCCTACATTGCACGTTATTATTTTATTCTACTTTATGTCTATATTGTACAGCATTATGATAAACTTTATTCCAGACTCAAGTCCATATAAGATACATGCAAAAACACAGACAATACAATAATAATAAAAAAAAAAAAAACACAACAAGTAGGTTTAAAAGACTTAAATTTTACTTAAAGTTCACTTCACTTAACCCTTGTGCACCCCTTGGTACATTTTTTGCATTTTTTGATTAAAAATACTCAATAACCTTGCCTGTGTTCATGGTAGCAGGACAAAATTTTGCAAGGATTTCAGGTTCTTATGAAGTTTTAAAGTTTCAAACTTGGATCTGATAATTTGGCTATAATAATATGTGTAAAAAAAATAGTTCCACCTTTTACCCTCCAGGCATTTTTTGCATCATTGACTCCCATTATAACATACATTTTTGATCCTACTCTAATTTTAGCATAAAACGCTGTTTTACATATTACTACCTTTTCAATCTAAGCTTTTGGCTTGAAATTTTTTTTTTTTACAATTATCCATCATATGATGTCATTTTACACCATATGGCTGAGGGCTCCATTATATGCTGTTTCATTGAGGCCTCTTCCTGTTGCATTTCTGACTGTTGCTTGGCAACAGAATACATGATTACAACTAAAATGGTCTGGGTGTATTGGTATTGATGTATAAGTGTTGTATGAATGTGTGTATTGAGAAAATTATTTGTGTGTGTGTGTGTGTGTGTGTGTGTGTGTGTGTGTGTGTGCACAGGGAAACAGAAGGTCTTTTTTTGCTCATCACATTTTTACATCCCATCTCTCTTCCTCTCTTTTTTCTGCTCACAGACTACATTGTCAACCCCCCTACACACACACACCAATACAGACACACAGATACACACTACAGTACTTGTAAAAAAAGAAAAAAGAAATCAATCAAGATCAAAGGGTCAAAGATCAAAGAAGGACTCCGTTACCAAAGCAGTCTTTTTTGCTCATCCCCTCTCTCTCCCTTTCTCATGCCCACGGACTACCCCCCACACACACCCACATGCGCACACACGCGCACACACAGACACATACACACACCTTCACACGAATACAGAGCCCCATACACACTACAGTACTTGTAAAAAATTGAAGTCAAAAGGTCAAATATCAAAGCACTCCATTACCAAAGCAAAGTCTTTTTTCCCACATCACCCTGTCTCTCTCCCTTTCTTATTCCCGCAGACACACGCGCGCACACACACACATACACACACACACACCAATACGGAGTCCCATGCACACTACAGTACTTGTAAATAAAAAGTAGTGATCAAAAGGTCAACGATCAGAGGAGTACTCCATAACCAAAACAAGGTCTTTTTTGTTTTGGATTTCACTGCAGCATGTTTACGCAGGTGCTGTTGCTGCAAACCTATAAGTGCATGTAGCTTGCATGGCTGGTCATTTCATCAGCAAAAATGAAGCGACGCTTTTCTGTGGAGGAGGCTCTGACTGCTGTCCTGCAGTCCTCTGAGGGTGAGGAAGAGGAATCCAGCAGGACTGACACAGGCAGTGAGGGGACATCAGGGGAGGCTTTACCTGAATTTGAAGAGGATGGGTTTTCCAGCTCCAGCTCATGTGAGGACATGGAGGAGGAGGAGGCTGCTGCTGCTTGGAAATCCAGAAATGGGCAGGTGATCTGGGGTCCAACCCCTGATGAGACTCTGCGGTATTTTCCACCTCCAATTCTGACCTCAGGGCCCACGCGTTATGCCTCAGCCAGGATCAGCAGCCCAAAGACATCCTTTGAGCTCTTCATTACTGAGGAAATTATTCAGCTTATCCTCAAGAACACCAATCTACAGGGGAGACGAACAGCAGCAGAATGGAAAGATGTAGATGTGGAGGAGCTGTGGGCCTTTATCGGATTGCTAATCCTGGCTGGAGTCTACAGATCCCGGGATGAGGCAACACAGAGCCTCTGGGCTGAGGACACGGGAAGATCAATATTTCGTGCCACAATGTCCCGGAAGAGGTTCCAGCAGATCAGCGTGGCCCTCAGGTTTGACGACTGCCTGAGCAGACCAGCGCGTCAACAGAGGGATAAGATGGCTGCCATCCGGGGTTTGTGGGATTTGTGGAGCACCCGCCTCCCCCTCCTTTTCAACCCAGGCCGGGATGTATGTGTCGATGAACAGCTGGTCCCTTTCAGGGGACGCTGTTCATTCAGACAGTACATCCCAAGCAAACCAGCTAAGTATGGGTTGAAAGTCTGGGTAGTGTGTGATGTGGAGACCTCATATGCCTGGAGAATGCAGGTCTATACCGGGAGGTCTCCAGGAGCGGAGAGAGAGGTTAACCAGGGGATGCGAGTGGTGCTTGAGTTGACAGAGGGACTTGAGGGCCACACTGTCACAATGGATAATTTCTTTACTTCGTTTCCGCTGGCGGAGGAGCTACGGAAGAGGAAAATGACCCTGGTGGGCACCTTGAGAAAAAACAAGCCGGAGCTCCCCCCACAGCTACTACAGACCCGGCTGAGAGAACCGCTGTCCTCAGTGTTCGCCTTCACTCGCACCCAAACAGCTGTGTCCTACGTGCCAAAGAGGGGAAGGAACGTCTTGCTGCTCAGCACAAAACACAGGGAGCCAGCAGTGGAGGAGGGCCCGAAGAAGAAACCTAAGATTGTGACTGACTACAATCACTGCAAAGGTGCAGTCGACAACCTAGATAAGGTATGTGCCATTACAGATTAATTATTTGCAATTTGCAATTTATTTTGTTATTACTCAATATATATAATTTTCTGATATAGCCATAGGTTATTTAGTTCATTTTATTGAGTAATTTTTATATTCATATAATGAATGACAAATGGTCTATATTTGTGTTGAGGAAGAATATTTGCTTTTTTTTTCCTTTGGTCATTTCTTTTTCTTTTGAAGGTTGTTGGCACCTACAGCTCTCGTCGGAGGTCCTGCAGGTGGCCACAGACCCTTTTTTGCAACATCTTGGACGTCTCCTCCTATAATGCTTTCATCCTCTTTGTGGCTGTGGATCCCAGCTGGAATCAGAGGAAACTGTTTAGGAGGCGCCTGTTTCTTGAGGAGTTGGGAAAATCCCTAGTTGCCCCAATGATGGCCCGAAGACGCCGCATGCCGCGCACACCAGCAGCAGCCACACTGGTTGCACAGATCCAAGGCCAAGAAACAGAGCCAGCAGCAGCAGAAGCCGGGCCCTTGAAGAGGCGCAAGCAATGCACATTTTGCACACAACAGCGAAAGGTCTGGACCCAGTGTTCCAAGTGCAGCAAGTACTCATGCAAAGTACACATGAAAGCGATCTGCAGCTCCTGCTCCACTGAGTGAACTCTCTCACTGACACACACACGCAAGTTGTTGTTATTGTTATTGTTCATATATGCGATCTGCAGCTTCTGCTCCACTGAGTTAACTCTCTCACTGACACACACGCACACACACACACACACACACACACACACACACAAGTTGTTGTTATTCAAATTTTGTGTTTTCGACAATAAAAATGTGGGTTAATATTCCCAAAATGACATTAAAGAGTTAAAATTATTTAAGAAATACATGTAAATTTAATAGTTATGATTAGGACTGATGTTTGTTAAAAAGATTTAATGCCGTGAAAGTGAAAAAAAAAATCATATATAATATTTTTATAGCACTTTTTAGGAACTGAACATTTTTTGCACAGAGGGTAAAAGGTGGCGTATATTTTAATAAACACACACTGCTCAAAATATAATAATGCATTAAAATCAACGTTGCTGTCAATTATTGGCATATCCAAGGGTGTAATAACCCCCCCAAGAAATCCTAGTTTGCACTTAGTATATGGAAAATATTTCATATTTTATGTTTTTTATCAGTTAAAACATGTGGGTTAATCTTCCTAAAATGGCTTTAAAGGGTTATAATTATTGAAGAAATACATGTAAATTTAATAGTTATTATTAGGATTGAAGTTGGTCAAAAGATTGAATGCAGATAAAGTGGAAAAAATTTTTATATATAATATTTTTATAGCACTTTTTAGGAACTGAACATTTTTTGCACAGAGGGTAAAAGGTGGCGTATATTTTAATAAACACACACTGCTCAAAATATAATAATGCATTAAAATCAATGTTGTGGTCAATTATTGGCATATCCAAGGGTGTAATAACCCCCCCAAGAAATCCTAGTTTGCACTTAGTATATGGAAAATATTTCATATTTTATGTTTTTTATCAGTTAAAACATGTGGGTTAATCTTCCTAAAATGGCATTAAAGGGTTAAAATTATTGAAGAAATACATGTAAATTTAATAGTTATTATTAGGATTGAAGTTGGTCAAAAGATTTAATGCAGTGAAAGTGAAAAAAAAAAAATCATATATAATATTTTTATAGCACTTTTTAGGAACTGAACATTTTTTGCATGGAGGGTAAAAGGTGGCGTATATTGTAATAAACACACACTGCTCAAAATACAATAATGCATTAAAATCAACATTGTTGTCAATTATTGACATATCCAAGGGTGTAATAACCTCCCCCAAGAAATCCTAGTTTGCACTTAGTATTTGGAAAATATTTCATATTTTGTGTTTTTTATCAGTTAAAACATGTGGCTTAATCTTCCTAAAATGGCATTAAAGGGTTAAAATTATTGAAGAAATACATGTAAATTTAATAGTTATTATTAGGATTGAAGTTGGTCAAAAGATTTAATGCCGTGAAAGTGAAAAAAAAAAAAATCATATATAATATTTTTATAGCACTTTTTATGAACTGAACATTTTTTGCACGGAGGGTAAAAGGTGGCGTATATTGTAATAAACACACACTGCTCAAAATACAATAATGCATTAAAATCAACATTGTTGTCAATTATTGACATATCCAAGGGTGTAATAACCTCCCCCAAGAAATCCTAGTTTGCACTTAGTATATGGAAAATATTTCATATTTTGTGTTTTTTATCAGTTAAAACATGTGGCTTAATCTTCCTAAAATGGCATTAAAGGGTTAAAATTATTGAAGAAATACATGTAAATTTAATAGTTATTATTAGGATTGAAGTTGGTCAAAAGATTTAATGCAGTGAAAGTGAAAAAAAATATTCATTAATAATATTTTTATAGCACTTTTTAGGAACTGAACATTTTTTGCACAGAGGGTAAAACATCATCATTTTCTGAAGGGGTGCACAAGGGTTAAAGTTTAAAACTTCTTCTAATTTTTATATTGATCCCATCCAAAAAAAATGATGTTCATTCAGCAAGTCTTTTTTTGGTCCATGTCTAAAAATAATTACATTTGACATGTGATTGTGTAGATGTTGCTTTTTATTTTATTTTTGCCAGTGCCATACAGCAACAATGCTTGGGGATGTGGTCTTTTACACATTTGAAAATACTGTAAGAATGTCACTTTTATAGAATTGGCTTCTTTATTTCATAATGTATGATTAATGTCTACATCAACAAATGTTAACCGTAGAATCGTATCGAATCGTATCATTCCTACACTGTATCGAATCGTTCTGTATTAAAAATATATCGTTTTTGAATCGTATCGTAACCCGTGTATCTAGATACATATCGAATCGTCTATCACAGAGAGATTCCCAACCCTAGGCCCTTCGCTGCATGTCATCCCCTCTCTGTCTCCCCCTTTCATACTTACCTGTCCTGTGCATTAAAGGCAAAAATGCCCAAAAAGATATATTTAAAAAAAAAAAAAAAAAAAAAAAAAAAAAGGAAAGGAAAGAGATGCAGCAGACTGACTGGATGTACTTGTGTTTATTTTTGCTGTGATAGGCTGTTAGATCTAAATTAAGTAAAAATGGCCAAAGCTTATCATCCTTATTGACATATATTTTTATCACATTTCCCTATTGAGATAGTCTTATTGCCCAGCCTGAAGAAACACAAACAGATTCCAGTTACCTGGTGGTCAAATACCAACTTTGGCCCTCCGTCTGCTGACGTGTCCTCGCTGAGTAGTGTCCAGGTGTTGGCATCAATGTCATAGCAGTAGAAATCACTCTTCAGAGACTTGCTGTTCCTGACACTGGAATCCAGGTAGCGGCCCAGCGTGTAGATCTGACGTCGCTGGGAGTCGATACACATCTTGTGGCATGAACGAGCACTCGGACCACTCTGGTTGGTACATAAAAGACAGACATGCATAGCTGTTCTACATTTATAAATATAATTTGTTTCTTTAAGAAATAGCTTGTCTTGATATGCAGTCAATATGTTTAAAGAGGAGACCAAAACAATCATTTACATTTCATTGTTCCTCAAACCACCAACAATGTCTGGCACTGATTACACATTATGATGTCACAGTGACGTTGACTTTTGACCTTTTGGATATAAAATGTCATCACTTCATTATTTTATTTGATTAGACGTGTGTAAAACTCAAAAACTGAGTCTCGACTTATGGCCAAAAACATGTTTTGTGAGGTCACAAAGACCTTTACCTTTCGACTGCCAAATTCTAATCCCTTTATCGTTGAGTCCAAGTGGACGTTTGTGTCAAATTTAAGGAAATTCCCTCTAGGCCTTGTTGAGATATCACATTTACAAAATGAGATGAATGCATGCTCACAGTTACCTTGACCTTTGACAACCAAATTCTAATCAGTTCATCCTTGACTCAAAGAACACCTTGGGTGTAAAAAACCTCCCAAGGTGTTCTTGAGATATCACTTTCACAAGAATGAAATGGATGCAAGGTCATGGTGACCTTGACCTTTAATCTTTGACCACCAAAATCTAATCAGTGAAAATTTGGCACAAAAGTTCCTACAGGCTCAAGGATGAAGAAATTAGCTTGAGATGTTCCTGAGATATCTCGTTCACGAGAATGAGAAAGATGAGCACACAACGACCTTGGCCTTTAACCCCTAAAACGAACCATTTCATCTTTAAATCAAAGTGGATGTTTTTGCCAAATTTAAAGAAATTCCCCAAAGGTGTTCTTGAGATATCACGTTCACAAGAATGGGACGAATACAGCCCTAAAGCACAACATCTCCAGCCACAGCTATTCCTGGAGAAGAGTCATAAAAATACTTTTCATTTCTAAATTCTATCTTTATTAAGACAAAAGAACTAAAGCTAAATCAAAAAGCAATTGCATGCAATAAGCACTAGGACATGATGAAAGGTCTTTGGGAAGCAAACATTCTTACAACTTTTGACTGTTGTCCTCTGAGCTGTCTGAGCCTGCTCACCTCTTTCTCTGTGTCTCTGGAGATGCAGGCCCACTGGTTCTCCTGAACACTGTAAGCCCAGAAGTCAGCCAGGTCCTGTGTGCCGTCCCAGCCCCCAAACAGGTAAACGGTCTCTGCAGGGAACAAACATTATACTCAACTCATTTGCATATTGTTTTGGAAAGCACTGCTTAACTCTCCAGCCATCGGCTCACTACAGACTGTCACACACTCAGTTACTGTGAATAATCAGATTAAGGTTATGCTTTCAAAAAGGATTTAATGCTCCCCAAGGTGAGCTGGATTGGCATAGTCACTTTTTGTAGACAGATTTGTTAACACAGACAGGCATGACATACAAAGATTCAGCCTGCAGCATTTTCATGTGTTGGCTGATATCTGAGCGTGTACTTGTACAGAACATGGGTTAAAAACACTCACAAACCCCACTACATCTTTCACTACATCTTTTACACGCATGCACATTTCAAATGATGAATGAAAACAGAGTGGACAATGTGTGTTCTAACAGAATTTTGAAAATGGTAGTCAGGCAACATTTGCCATTTTTATTTTCCAAAATGTTACAACATTACCAGCAATGACCGGAATACAACGGTAAAGATGGTAACACTGAGATGCTGATTCTTTTCTGTACAGATGTTTCTATCTTTGTTCTTTGTTTCTCATCTGAATCCTTTCATACCACACGTCCCAGTGCAGTCAGCTTCAATTTTTTTAAAAAGGTTTTAATTCATTTTTGCGTACATAATACAGCTGCACAGTGCAAACTGAGTTTACTATATGCATACACTACAATTGACGAAATAGTCTGTTTGGAAAATTCAATTCAATTTTATTTATAAAGCCCAATATCACAAATCACAATTTGCCTCACAGGGCTTTACAGCATACGACATCCCTCTGTCCTTAAGACCCTCACAGCGGATAAGGAAAAACTCCCCAAAAAAAACCCCTTTAACGGGGAAAAAAAACGGTAGAAACCTCAGGAAGAGCAACTGAGGAGGGATCCCTCTTCCAGGACGGACAGACGTGCAATAGATGTCGTACAGAACAGATCAGCATAATAAATTAACAGTAATCCATATGACACAATGAGACAGACAGAGAGAGAGAGAGAGAGAGAGAGAGAGAGAGAGAGAGAGAGAGAGAGAGAGAGAGAGAGAGAGAGATGCAGGTAATGACAGTAGCTTACAACAACATTAATGAAAGTAATAATATTATAGTTATAGTTCTGGCTACTGTGGTACAATATGTTGAAAGTATGTATTAATATCTGACAGTATACTTGTGTGACAATAGTCATATGTGTATAATAACAGTAGAAGTATGACTAATGACTAATGATGGCAGCAGCAGCAGGAGGCATCTGGCAGGACCACGGCAGCAGCACAACCACACACGTCACACTGTCCAGGCACCGCTGCGGTATGAGTTATTCTGAGAGACAGTGGAGCACAAAGGCTCCGGAGAAGAAGCCGAGTTAGTGACATCCAGAATGGCCGAGTTAGCAAGATGCAGTAATAGGATGAGAGAGAGAGAGAGAGAGAGAGAGAGAGAGAGAGAGAGAGAGAGAGAGAGAGAGAGAGAGAGAGAGAGAGAGAGAGAGGGAGCCCGGTGTATTATAGGGGGTCCTCCGGCAGACTAGGCCTAAGTCAGCCTAACTAGGGGCTGGTACAGGGCAAGCCTGAGCCAGCCCTAACTATAAGCTTTATCAAAGAGGAAAGTCTTAAGTCTAGTCTTAAATGTGGAGACGGTGTCTGCCTCCCGGACCGTAACAGGAAGATGATTCCACAGGAGAGGAGCCTGATAGCTGAAGGCTCTGGCTCCTGATCTGCTTTTGGAGACTTTAGGGACCACGAGTAACCCTGCGTTCTCAGAGTGCAGTGTTCTGGTGGGATAATATGGCACCATGAGCTCTCTAAGATATGACGGAGCTTGACCATTTAGAGCTTTATAAGTTAACAGTAGGATTTTAAATTCAATTCTGGATTTTACAGGGAGCCAGTGCAGAGAAGCTAAAACAGGAGAAATATGATCTCGTTTCTTAGTTCCTGTTAGTACACGAGCTGCTGCATTCTGAATTAGCTGGAGAGTTTTTAAGGACTTACTAGAGCTACCTGATAATAGAGAGTTACAGTAATCCAGCCTTGAGGTAACAAAAGCGTGGACCAATTTTTCTGCATCTTTTCGGGTCAGGATAGGCCTAATTTTCGCAATATTACGCAGATGAAAAAATGCAGTCCGTGAGGTTTGCTTTAAATGAGAATTAAAAGACAAATCTTGATCAAATATTACTCCGAGGTTTCTTACGGTAGTGCTAGAGGCCAGAGCAATGCCATCTGGAGAAACTATGTCATCAGATAAAGAGTCTCTGTGTTGTTTGGGGCCAAGAACAATAACTTCAGTTTTGTCTGAATTTAACATCAGGAAATTGGTGCTCATCCAATTTTTTATGTCTTTAAGGCAGTTATGGAGTTTAGTTAATTGATTACTTTCTTCAGGCTTCATCGATAAATACAACTGTGTATCATCCGCATAACAATGGAAATTTATAGAGTGATTTCTAATGATGTTACCTAAAGGAAGCATATATAGAGTAAAATGGTGGCTTTATGTAGTGGATCTGAGCTCACTAACGTTAGTCAATATGTTATTTGCACAGTTGAGTGGAGCTATGGTTCTAGTACTACTGTCCTTGTCTCAGTATACAAGCATGGGAGGGGAATCCATTTATTGACCAAAGTATGTCCAACTTCGCTACAATAAGTGGCGATATTCCCCCTCTCAGCTTGTTAGTATTGTACCTTTTTCTGGTAAACCTATTATGTCACAGACCAATCGACAAAGAAGTTATCAATTTCAATCAATCAATCAATTTTATTTATAAAGCCCAATATCACAAATCACAATTTGCCTCACAGGGCTTTACAGCATACAACATCCCTCTGTCCTTTGTCCTTTTCAGTTAGCTAGCAGCAAACTGGTACCATGGTGGACAACTTTACAGCTCTGTATATATTTCGTCAGTCCAAAAATGTATGGCTCTGGATGTTGATTTTGCCATGTTCTTACAGACATATTTAATGCTATCCCACTTCCAGGTCAAAGCCCAGGGCAGAAACTGTGGAGCATGCGCAGAGCACCTGGGCCAGTATGGGTCCAACTGACTGTACACATGCAGGAGTAATTCGAATCACAATCACATTATCTTGGTGTGTTTGTCCGACTTTGAGAAATGCGATTAAGTACAATTTCAGTCTGACCAACACCTTTACGTGTATTTTGAAAGCCCAGTTTTTGTCGGACTAACACAATAAATCCATTTTCTCTGATGTCATGTAAGTGTACTGAGTAACATGCCTAGGCACTATGGTGTTGCCCCAGAATAAACCAATTCAGCCAACTGACTGTAGCGTTATTGTGAAATATGGCTTTAGTTGCTCTGACTAGGGCAACTTCATGACCACTAAGTAAACATCTTCAGTCGGCATCACATACAGAACACGTACAATGTTGTCCAGTGTTTCAGTTTAACGAGGGAGTGTTAATCAACTGGTGACTCTCAACCGAATATGGTGTGGTTGCTCATGGTGACAGCAGCTCCTTAAAACACCAACAGAACATTTAAGTGTGCTTGTAAAAGCCTGCAATTTTACTTTAATCAGTTTTAAATACATACTCATCTGCATTCATTGTATTAAATTACAACAAGCAACCACGTTCTGTTGAAAGTCACCAGTTAAAACAGTCACTCGCTGGCAGCCATATGTCCAGTAGGAATTACTTTTTTTAACCATGAAAAACTTAACCATTATTTGGCAGACAGTCAACAATGTCATCAATTTTAGAAAATCGACAACACGTGCCTGGACTGGCCCCTATCACAATCCTGTCAACTGGCTCAAGGCATTGAGGGTTTTTTTGAGTATCAAATCTGTGTTCTGGTTTGGAATGTAAATTTCCTACCCACTATCATTTTCAAAAATCTTCCAAACACATTTGATAACTACTCAGTGACAAAAGACATTTTATGTGCTGTAACAGGTTACCTCTTTACAAAACCTCTATGTTGTGTCTGTAATTCGTAAACTTATTAGTGTCTGATGTGAAGACACAAATTGGGTCAAATAAAGGCCACTGCAGTTCAGAAAGATGGGAGTTGTGCAAAGTTGTTATTGTATCAGAGACTTGTGTAGGAGGAAATAAGCTGCGTCATTACTGCTACAATTCTAAAACAGAGGATGAGCCTGAGAATGAGTTGTGAATGCCAAAAAAGGTTTGTTACAGGCTGAAAATCAGGAAAGAAAAATAACTTATTGTACTTTTAATCAGTTTAAAACTGAAGATTTTGCTGAATGTGTGCTGTGGTGCTTATAAAACTACCTGCATCATGCTCATCCTAAACTGATACTGTGACCATGTGTGTGGCTACTGAGCCTGCGACGTAGAGGTAAACCTACAGCTTGTATGAACTAACCAGTTGATTACAGAGACTTCTGTGGGCCAGGAGCCCAGTTGTATTGGATCGGGATGGGAAGCCTCTTGGGAGTAGACAGATATCTATCATCTTACTGTGTATGATGCAGCATTTCTGTATGACATCATGATGTATGATTATTAGGTCAGTAAAAGGAAAGTCCGACTAAGGACTGAAATGGAACTGGGAATAAAAGGGATAGTGCACCCAAAAATGAAAATTCAGCCATTATCTACTCACCCTCATGCTGAGGAATGCTCTGGTGAAGTTTTAAAGTCCTCACATCCCTTGCGAAGATCGGCGGGTGGAGCGGCTAGCACACCTAATGGCTGACGGCGCCCCAGACTAACGTCCAAGAACACAAAACTGAAGCCACAAAATATCTCCAACATGCTCATACGTAGTGATCCAAGTGTCCTGAAGCCCCGACATAAAAAGTTGTTTCGAAAAACGTCATATGAACTCTGTTTTTAGCCTCACTGCGCCGTCAGCCATTAGGTGTGCTAGCCGCTCCCCCGCCGATCTCCACAAGGGATGTGAGGACTCTAAAACTTCACCAGAGCCTTCCTCAGCATGAGGGTGAGTAGATAATAGGGATGTATCGGCCGCCGATATTAGCAAAAAACGTGCATCGGCATCGGATCGGACTGCATGGAAAAATGCCGATCCAAAAAGTCCGATCCAGTTTTTCACGAAGTCTGATCCAGGTTTTCCGGCCAGCCCAGCGCTCTGTGATTCAAGCAGTCCATTCCAGTGATCCGCTCCAGCTCTTACTATCAATCCACCAGGCCAGCATGCAGACGGCAGACACACACAGAGGGTAGGAAGAGTAGCGGTCACTTTAGTTAACTGACTATTTGTTTTCTGCTCTGTTTTTTTGAGAGTGATATTTTTATTTGGTTTACACTCTTACTGTTTAAGTAAAGAGCACTGATGGCATTGTTTTGGGCACAATTAGTGAAACTGGAGCCATGGATGGACTATTACTTGTTTAAACAGGCTGGCACTGACACTACTAAAATAACTGAAAAGGAAAGGCTGCATTGTTTGTTAAATGTCAACAATGTCTTGTGGTGTTAATCTATCTTTTATTTATTAGGGGACCAAAGCACAAGTGTGTGGAGTATTGCTGCTATTTTAATTTCAATGTTAGACATTTTAAAGATTTCTTGTGTTGATTTATTTTCTATTTATTAAGGGGCCAAAGCAGCCAAAGCAAACCAGCTATATTTTTTATTTAATGTTAATGTTCAAGTTTAAAGTTTGTTTATTTAACCCTGTTAACAATAAACCGGTCAGTTTCTCATACCAACTGTTGTGGATCATTCTAACTAACCCGATTAAGTGGTAGTTCTTGTTAGAGTAATATTGCTTGATCAAACCTTTTCTAACATGACTGAAGTAAAATAAGTGAATATGTATAATACGCGCTTGGAATTTCATTTTTGGGTGCACTAGCCCTTTAAAGTGACAGGATCAGGACAGGATTGGTGACTACAAACAAGTCTATTCAGCACGTATGTATTGTACTGAGAATCAAAAGGGGACAGAGAGCACAATTGACGGAACACAACTGACGACAAATTAAAGTCAATCATTTTCAAGGCCTAAACAAACCCCTTGACGCTGCAAATTCGCATCATACCGCTTCCATTCAGGCTGCAGCCGAGATAGCGTATGTATTCTCCCAATGCCAGTTTGTGCATATTCAGTACGTACCTAGGAACCTTTTGCAAGCACTGGTTTCTCGTTGGACTGGTCGGAGTGAGAACTACATCCGGTTCATGGAAGCTAACGCTTTGGCTAACAACTGCTGCATGTGGAGGCTGCAAATTTGGAGAAATTGTCCAATATGAGGTAACCTGTGCTAAGATAAAAATACGTACCAGCTCATCGTTTGCTTCTACAGCTGACATATTGGTTTAGACTTCATGTGACGGATATTTTTTACATTATTTGAAGATTTTTGTCGTGAATTCGCTACATTCGTCCGTAACGGCTACATTAGGCCATAATGGCAGCATATAAATTATGCTGTATTTAGGTGGATTTCAGCACTCACATGCATTTTCTTTGGGAAATGCCATTCTAGGAAATTTCTATAATCATTATAAAAATAGCATGCTGGGATATAAATGGAATTTCTGTGCTTTTTCGTAAAACACAACAAAATGAATGCATCAATATTCTACGGGAAGCGACCAGGTGGACCTCAAATCAGGGTTCCACCTGTCAAAAGTGACGACAGCTGTCTCAGTGACAGAAGGGATAGCGATGAAGACTACACTCCTACACCAGGTGATGAAAACGGCAGTAATCGGGGCGTCAGCACTATCCACTAAGCTACCAACGCCCCTATTACTGCCGTTTTCATCACCTGGTGTAGGAGTGTAGTCTGCACATAGCATGCACAGGCCCCATGCACAGAGGTGCCACCTCGCCGCAGTGGTCACAGGCTCGACCCCAGCCTGCAGCCCGTGTCATTCCCCCATTCTCTATTTCCCCACTTCATGCTGTCCTAAAGCAAAAGGCCAAATAACAAAAAACAGCAGTAATAATTCTATAACTTCATGTAGAGTTTCAGCTTTTTTGTTGTTTACATATGGCCATATATTTGAATATATTGAATGTAACCATGTGTACATGATGTGTATATAATGTAGACAAAAATGTCTGCACTCTTCTACAGTGATTTCTTTTTTCTACACCAGGTGATGAAACCAGCAGCAGTGAAAGTAATGACAACAGGGCTCCAGACTGCGCCTAATTGGTCGCATTTTGCGACCTTTTTTGGAGGCCGTGCGACAGTTTTTTAACTAGGAGCACCAGCGCGACTTACAAATCCACCCCTCGCTCTCTTTTTCTTTCTTTTTTTTTATAATTGCATTTCATGAAGGAGCGGAAGCGAGTGTCTGTGTGTGTGTGTGTGTCTGTCATGTGTGTCTGGATGCGCACTGCGAGGCGGGGGGGCACCAGTAACCATAGCAACGAGCAGCAGTTTTAGTACGTGTGCACTGTGTGCGGGGTTAGACAGAGAGGGGTCACAGAGCCGGTGACGAGTAGAAAGTGCTGTGTCGTTTGACCATAAAGTAATGCTATGAAATGAACTATAGATTCGTTTTTCACAAGAAAAAATAATCCAGAAACTCCTGTCGGTCCTGTGCCAGTTTCCCAAACTTCTGACGACGATAGTTCAGAGGACGAGTCAGCAGGTGATGTCACAGCACCAAAAAAGCCAAAGCCCTATCATTTCGGACAAGAATGGCTCACTGAATTTACGTGGTTGAGATACTGTAAAGAAAAGAAAGTGATGTCCTGCATGTACTGCTCTCAGTGCGGTCCGAAATTTGCGGGGAAAACTAAATTTGCTGACTCCACCACACACTTCAAACATGAAACGCTGATTAAGCACAAGAACAGCATCAGGCATAAATTATGCAGGGACAGATGCAATGATGGAGCAAAAGCGCCGCTGCACACATCATTTAAGAGGCAGGGTTGTCTGTGTTTATTGCTAAATTATCAGTAATGCAGTTAATATAGACAAAATTATGAATATGTTGTGTTGATATAGATAGTGCTCCTAAATTTTGTGTTGGTAGTCCTAAAATTTTCAGTAAGGAGCACTGGTGCTCTTAGTGGAAAAAGTTAGTCTGGAGCCCTGGACAACAGGAGCAGCAGTGATGAAGACTCTGACGGAAATCATGATGCACTTCCTAGCACCAGATGAGCTCTGTTTCACACTGGATTATAATCGTTGGTGTTATAGCCAGGACATTTAAAATAATTGTGTGGCATCAATAAAATCTACATACCTGAGATGGGAAAATGTGTTTCCTTACTTTTTTTTCTTACTGCCTGCTGTCGCTAATTTGCATCATATCTAAATTTATATCTATTCTATGTGCTAAGACAAATTAACAATCTCCACTTAATTTAGCATCAGCTTGAAAGCAAAAGCACATATCTTTTTTTTTTTTTTTTTTTTTTTTTATAAATATAATGGTAAATAAATTCAGGCCTGGTCCTAACTGCTAAGTCGGTCTTTGTTAAAGGGGAAGTTCCGTTTTTTACAACCTGGACCTTATTTCTGGCATTAAATACGGTTGTTTACTCACCCAGATAAGTTTGGTGTCATTTGGAGTCCTTCGGAAGATATTTAGATCCGCGAGCGCCGCGTACATCCATATAGTGGGAATGATCAGGGCACCGTCAATGAGGCTCTAAATAACACATTATCTGCCACGAAACTCATTCATTTCACCAATATGTTTTTATGAATCGCTAGAGTTACTTGTCATCATCATCCGGGTCATTTATACTGACCTACTAACCTCTGCAAAAAAAAAAAACAACAGAGGCAATTCGTAAAGACAATTCTCTTTACCACCGAAACGTTCACCTTTCTGTTTCTCACTTTTTGTCACTGAGCACTATGTAATAATAAATTCACGTTTTGCATAAGAAGTGCCTCTGCTTTTTGTGCAGTGTGTTCTACACAAGCGATGAGAAGAAACTAAAGAAATGTAAATTCTCATAGTTATTTACTTATCAAGCAAACAAATTCAAGGAAAATAAACATATGCATATGTGTAGGCTACTTACTCAATCGAAAGTTGCCCGTTCGGTCCTGCAGGCTTTGACTGGGTCTTCCAGTTTACTTTCGGGACACGAAAAAAACAGCCCAGTTGATCATAGAAGTGAAAATCCTCTGTAGTTGTGAGACGGTCATTTCTGGAGACATCCAGACGTGTATCCCCTGGCCTCAAATCCCACTCGAAGCAACAAAGGCATTCCTCCTCTGTTGGCATAGTGGAACATTGTCCACAAGAACACCACCAGTTAGCATCTATTCTCGGACGTGCAACGGTTTGTTGTTCTCTGGCCAGCTGTTCCTCTCTCTGCCTCCGCATCCTCCTTTCAAAGAGCTCCTCATCCGTATACTCTGGCTCAAAACGGTAAGGACGTCCATCATATTCAAAGTCGTCATCCACAACCTCAAAATCTGACAAATATTCATCCATGTTTCAAAAAACTAACAGTAGAAAATTCCAGTTGTAAACAGAGCCGTGCCGTGAGTGTGCAGCGGCGCGCGCACCTGGATGACATCATCCAGGTCAGAGGTTAGTAGGTCAGTATAAATGACCCGGATGATGATGACAAGCAACTCTAGCGATTCATAAAAACATATTGGTGAAATGAACGAGTTTCGCGGCAGATAATGTGTTATTTAGAGCCTCACTGCCGGTGCCCCGATCATTCCCACTATATGGATGTACGTGGCTCTCGCGGATCTAAATATCTTCCGAAGGACTCCAAATGACACCAAACTTATCTGGGTGAGTAAACAACCGTATTTAATGCCAGAAATAAGGTCCAGGTTGTAAAAAACAGAACTTTCCCTTTAAGACCAGTCTTTAAAACCGACTTTACATTGGTTGCACGAACCAACCTTAACGTCCGGTCTTAGAGATGCACGTTCATGTGAATGCCCAGTGACTATGGCCTCTGCCTAGCAGTGTACACGTTCCTAGGATATGTTGTTAACATTCTCCCATCGCCTTCCTACTGTGTTAAGCCCAGTTCAGTTCAAAAATTCATGACAAGACAAAACAATTTCAGAATGTTGCAGGAAAAGCAATGTGCAGCGATGTGAACTGGCCAGTCTGATCATGCCACCTGCAACTCAGCTGGTCAAATCGCTGACGGCTGGTTTTAGAACATAAAGCATGTCACCCGTTTCTACAACCAGTCCGCTTGTAGTGAAGATTTTCCTATTTTTTACTATTAATACTGTATACAGAATATGAATCTCACTCTGAGTTACTGTTATTGTTCAAGGAAATGAGAGATCATTTTCTTTACTTTTGACTGAATATTTGAAGGCGAACTATTAGGTTGACACGTGAAACTATATCACTTATTGTTTTGCAATTCTATGTTCATAAATTAATAATATATATATATATATATATATATATATATATATATATTTTTTTTTTTTTTTTTTTTTTTTTTTTCACTTTGTCAGGAATAGCGTTATCGCAAAAATGCCCTGAAACATCGTGGTATTATTTTAGGGCCATATCCCCCCGCTATATAGAAGAATTTGTAAGTCATACATCATCCTCAAAGCTTGCGCAGGTGCACTGTTATAAATGTCAAACACACCGCTGCAAGCTAGTCAGTCAACTTATTTTGTATTTTACCACTGTTATGACAGCCTTAGTTATATCTCTCTGTGCAGCTGCCCTCCACCTCAGTTTAGTATGTTGTTCATTTTCATAAAGGCATTTGTAGCCTATGTGCAGTGAATGGCTGCAGTCAACACAGTGAATTGCACTAAATCCCACTGGCAGAAATAGCACAGCACACCAACCGTCTGAAATGCAGTTTCAGGATGTGCTGAAAGTTTGCACTGTCCATGTGGTCGTTTGTTCAACAAGCTTAGGGGAAAGACAAGACAGGGTTTTCATGTTTTTTAAGTTAGCTAGATAAAAAAAAGAGACTTTGGCAGAAAGCTAATGTGGTTGTTCAAAGTTTGTGGCTCTCATGTTGTCTATCAGGTCACTGATATACAGAGACAGCTGACATATTGTCTTCACTCCTGCTCCTGACTAGGCCTAAGATTTACTCCCGGTCTTGGCAAGAAGGCAGCTTAAACCTATTTAGTGCAACTATTAGGTCGGGCTTAAAGGCTGAGTTATTGACTTAGCTTAAGACCAGATGTAAGCCCTGCTGATGCAACCGGCCTCTGTTCTTTGTCAAAGTGTACAGTTAAATAATTACTACCAATGGAGAAAATGGGGTGACAAGAAAAAAGGATTGGGACGAGACAGGACTTGAGACAAAGAAATCCTTTGAAAATCAACTTCTACTACCAAAACACAGAGGTCAGTGTGTGCAGCCTGAGACAGAGCAGAGGGATGCAATGCCTTATCTCTGCTCTGCAACTAACTGCAGACACTGCATCACACACACACACACACACACACACACACACACACACACACACAATGAAGGTGTTTGTTGTTCAGATGGCCAGCAGGGCAGGACACCGGCAACAACTTTGCCAGAAAACAAACAACAACAATGGCTGCGTGTCTGAGTCAAAACAACAGTGGTGATTTATGTGCTTTTAGAAGAGAAATGCCCTCAGGACAGTGTTCTTTAGATGGGTAGGGATGGAGGGGACGGGGAGGGAGGAGGGTAATTTGATTAATCGGTAATAGAGCTTTGCGTTCTGGGTCTGTGTGGAAGGATATGAGTCATAGCATTGGCTAAACAGCCAAGTCATAACACTTGCTGCTTGGATCTCACCAGTCTGGACGTCAATGACCATTTGATGTCCTCCCCTCATACCCGGCCTATTGTCATCGCCGTCACCTGCAGAAGAGAGGAAGGAGGAGACAAGGATGGTGTGAGCGTAGGAGACGGGAGATGACGCAGAAGAAAGTGAGAGAAGAGATGATACAGAATAGGTGGAGCAATGAGAGGAGCAGAGGGGAGGGGAGGCATGGCTTTAGCTACGATGCCACTAAGCTTTCACAGTGTGCTGAAATGTTTGATCAACAGATTGGGAATATTTCCCACTTGAATAGATGGTCTCACTGTTCATGTCTTCTCTGTTGATTTCTTGGGCGCTTGTACCTTTGTTGCATTTGGGGATGATCTGACTCCACCTGGGCTTGTACTCCTGCTGGCTGATATACTGGTTAAATAAACCGTCTATCAAGGAGAGAAGAGGATCAAAGATTGCAAAATCACCATTAACTCAGACAGAAAGCAGGCAGAAATAAAGGATTTGACTACAGGGATGCAAACATTTGGATAGTGAAAAGACATAGAGACCCGAAGTCAGAAAAAAATAGAATTACTACCCCATGGTCGTACGCCTCCGCACACCAGTCAAGTTCCTCTTATAGTTTACAACCATGTCTGAGAAAACATTGATGCTTCATAGACAGAAGATCTATAAAACAGCACAGTTTCAAGGCGGACACCCAAGATTAGTGTCACCAAGTCAGTATCTGACTAAATGCCTCCCCTTCTGTTCCTGAGACATGACATTGAACAGTATTTTAAGCGAAACGTTATGATGTCACAATTAAGTTGACCTTTGACCTTTTGGATATAAAATTTCATCACTTCATATTTTATCCTAATAGACACATTTGTGTGAAGTTTTGTCAAAATTAGCATATGAATTTTGGCCAAAAACATATTTTGTGAGGTCACACTGACCTTGAACTTTAATCACAAAAATCTAATCAGTTTATTCTTCAGTCCAAGTGGATGTTTGTGTCAGATTTAATTAAAAGCCCAAGAATCAGACAGACAAGGTCAAAGTGACCCTGACCTTTGACCTATATCCACTAAAAAGGTATTATTTCATTCTTGCGTCTAAGTGGACATGTGCACCATATTTGAAGAAATTCCCTCAAGCCATTCTTCTCATCTTCAAGTCCAAGTGAATGTTTGTGCAAAATTTGAGGAAACTTCCGCGAGGCTTTCTTGAGATGTTGCATTAAGAGAATGAGAAACAAGGTCACAATGACCTCTGACCATTGACCTATGAACACCAAAAATGAATCAGTTCATCGCTGAGTCCAAGTGGACATTTGCGGCAAATAAGATATCACGTTCACAAGGATGGGACGGACAGACAGACAACCCGAAAATATAATGCCTCCAGTCACGGCTATTGCCGGCACGGAGGCTTAGAAATAGACAGTATATTATCATATAACCATGTGATGAAGGGAGGGCGGGGCCCTATGCCCAGCTCTGTAGGAAATTCTATTTCTTCATATGTGTGTAGCAGAAATACACTGCGTTAATCGCCCACCGCTAAACAAACAAAAACCCTCTTTAGATCTGGATGATTCACACAAGTCACCCAAACTGATGTAAAAAAACGGGTCATTCACTGAAAACCCAGCTGCTTGCATCCCTGTAACAAAGTCTTAACAAAGTCGAAAAAAAGACTGAAATCATCTTTAGATCCATCAGGCTGAATACGCTACCTCTCACAGCTTTGTCAATGAGCTCCTCACAGGCGTCAAAGTCTCCTTGCAGCACCAGCCGGTCATGCAGGTGGGTGAGCATCGGGTGCTCCAGTGCTATCCGAGTCTTCTTCTGCAGCGACTCAAACGCCTCTGTGTAGTTATGCTGTCGGAAGTGCTTGAGGCAAAGGCGGATGGCTTCCTGTTCTCTGTACTGCAGGAGAACAATGGAGAGGAAATAGATATAGGCAGATGTACAGAACAGTGACACGCTCAAATCAGTCCAAAAACACAACCTCCAGCTAGGGCTGGGCAATATGACCAAAATCTCATATCACGATATAGGTCATTTCATATCCCGATAACGATACATATCACGATATAGCACATTTTAATCCAGTGAATAAAAAGTTGTCGTGCCCACTGAGGCGGTACTCAGCACCACCTAATTTGGTCTGAATATGGGTTTTGTTGTCATTTATTGTCGCTATCTCGCTGCGTCTCTGCGGGGATGAGCCCTCAGTGTGTGCAGCACAGCAGCCCTACCTCCAGCTGTCAGCCACATGTTTGGGGCAGTTCACTCAAAGGGGACAACAATCCCATCTCAATTTGAGTGACACTTAATAACACCAAAGGCTTGGACAAACATATCTTTACTTACTTTTTCTGAGGTACATCTTTATTTTGATCATAATATTTACTCAACTTCATTTAAGATAAGGAGCCGTTTGTGTTTAAGGATAATTCTGGTTTACTAAAACTTGGCTCAGCTTGAGTTTCTTACACCATTAGAGTTTTTTAGCAGTCATCAAAGTTATTCTTACTTTTAGGAATGTTGGTCAGTACTATGAAAATGAACCTGAGTTGCACAAATCTGGATTTATCCTTCAAGGCAGCACCATAGAAACAGAATTACAATAGAATAGATTTACATTCAAATCAACATAGCAAGATGGTCAGGGCAGCCGTTTTGTCAGATTAGCTCAAATGAAGCAGATCTAGGGAATTAAGTGTCAACTTGCTGGAAATGAAATTGTAATGTTAGCTGATTCAGGAAATTAAGGAAAATAAAATGATCAATGGCACACTTTTTAAATAACATACTTTTAAAACTTTGGCTTGGTATCGTCTTTTCAAGTCAAAAGGCTCATGTCCAAATAAAGTCATGAGTCATTAGTACTAAAGTCCAAGTTGAGTTGCAAGACTTTTTTGATTGTTTTTAAGTTGACTCTAAGTTATCAAATTTGTCACTCGAGCCTGACTCAAGCTTAAGTCACGTGACACGAGTCCACACCTCTGGTTACTGTTATTAGGGGCCGGGAAGCCTAAAGGCCCATTTATGCTCAACGTTAAATACGGATCCGGATACGGATGGAGCCTTCTGTCCGTGCTCTGCGTTCATTTCGTCCATATTTCTGCACATTTCCATAAAGCTTACGGATATGGGCCAAACGGAGCAGTACCACCGGAAAACATGGGGGCAGTGTTGCTGTCACTACCCGATACGTAGCTCCAGTGAGACACGAAGAAGAAATAACAATTCAATTTCTCTCATCGGCAGTACTAGAGAAAAGAATTCTCCGTCCTCCAGTCGCAATGTATTTAACGGGATCACCGACCACCGCCTCCTACAACGCTGCCTCTGTTTTTGTCTTTTATGCAAGAGGTACATTATCAATATCTCCTCCACAGTCGCCATGTTTGTTTTTGAATTTGTTGTTGTCATAAACTTGACTCTGGGCTGCCCCCTGGTGGATATATTGGTTAACATCCATCCCAACGTAAAGGAAGCATGGAAGTATGTGGGCAGTGACGGTAACATCATTTGAAACGGACGTATACATTTTCATACGTAAAGGGAGCATAAATGAGCCTTAAGCTGCCAGGACCCTATTTTCTTCTTCTTCTTCTTCTTCTTCTTCTTCTTCTTCTTCTTCTTCTTCCGAGGAAATCCTACTTCCCATGCGCGAAAAATCACCAAACTTTGCACAAAGGTCCAGTCCCATGCCAGATTGCCTCAGCTGCAAAAACAGGCCAATAGTCCTGATGGTGGTGCTACAGCAAGCCTCTAAAGTTCAAAATTTTGAAAATTCACAACAAATCAACCATATGTACTACGTACACCAAAATGTAAGCCCAGTACTGACGAAACTTTTGTACATTTAAACCTATTGCAAATTATGAAGTCCATCACTCTGTGTTTTTTTTTCAAAAACTGTAAAACATATTAAACCTATCTCCTCCCACGATTTTTGCTCAATTGACACCAAACTTGCTACAGAGCATCTTCAGACTGTCCTACACAAACGATCCACACAGATTTTTGATTTATCGAAAATTGAGCCTGCAGTGCATCAAAATGTTTGACTGTAAACGGTATTGTAAACATATACTTGCAAATTCTTGCTAAATACATTTTCAATGTTCATTTGGAGTCATGGTAGATGATGTTTGGAAAATATCAGAATTTTATCTCAAAAACTGAATTTTTTTACAGCATTTTGAATTTCGCTCTCATGCGAACAATTGGAGTCAATGCAAAAATGGCATTTTTAAACATCAGTTTTTCACTTATGGAGCCAATAAATCTTTGTTAAAAACAAATTACCAACATCTCCATGCTGTCTAGATGCAATTTGTGTATTTTCAGATTTTTGTCTTAATAACTGAATTTTTGACAGCCATTTGAAATCTGCCTTTACACACTAACAGCTGCTGTCTTGCACACAGGTGACTGGCTTAGTCAATCTGTGAAGCTACATGTGACATTTCCGTTTGCCAATTAGCTCATTGAGATAGAGGATGGTTCTTGGTGTTGAAGATTGTGAGTTCAAGCCTCAGCTCGTGCAACATTTTCATATGAGAAATCTACCCAAACTTTTCATAAAGGTCCACTCCCATGCCAGATGTCCTCAACTGGAAACACAAGACAATAGTCCTGATGGTGGTGCTACGGCAAGCCTCTTAATTTCAAAACTTTGAAAATTCATAACAAATCAACCATATGTGCTACAGCTTTGGAACTTTCACTTTGAAATTTGCTTTTCCATGGCATGAATGGCTACTGTCTGGCACCCTAATGCTTGACTAGAATTGAATCCTATTGGCTCCGCTGCCATGCCGGAGCGGAGACGCAACCAACACGCATCTGGTGGAAATTGGCCATTAGTCAATTTGTGAAGCCACACACGAACTGTCACTTGCCAATTAGCTCAGTGAGATAGAAGACGGACCTCAGTCTCAGAAGTTGTGAGTTCAAGCCTGAGCTAAGGCAGAAAGGACATTCTAATGTGAAAGTCCTATGGTCAGGCATCATGCTATGTGGATTAGAGACTACTAAGGTTAAAATAATTATGATCCAGGCAGTTTCACGGAAAGACAAATACTCTTTATCAACACTTTTCCCTGTTATCTCTTGTCTCTCTTCCCTGTTTATTTGGCTTAGCTATCAGTCAATATGCAGAGTCTATCCAATAGCTACTTTTACATTTTAAAAAATGTTTTCATCTTTGTCACTATGGATAATGTTTAGCTTTAAGCTAGATCAGGCCAGTTTGTTCATAATTGCTAGCAGTTAATGTTATTCTTACTTTCTTGTTCTTGAGTTTTTTCTTTCCTTTGTATATTATGAGTCTGATCACTTCAGCCACTCATCCACAATTTGAAGGGAATGCCATAATTATACGATGTAACTTCTATGGTGTGATATGCTTTGTTTTAGTGTGTGTGTGTATTACATTTTTCACATGGGCTTTTACATATACCACACATTCAGTGTTTTATGATGAAATAGATTATGACTTATCAGTATAATGAGCTAGAAGAAGTTTTAAACATATATACCACAGAGTTGTCTCTTGCTAATTAGCTCAGTGAGATAGAGCATAGTCTCTTATGCTTAGAATGCCACCTTTTTTTCCATCTTCCTACACTCTGCTTGTTGCTCAGAATTGCCTAATTTTGCCTAAAATTGCCCGGCCCCGACCATTGCTGCGCAGCAGCTATAATTTCCTCTTTGTTTTGTTGCTATTATTTCCATATTTGTTGAAACAGGATGTAACGTTATTGTAACTGCCTCCAAAGATGGAGTGAGAGTCGCTGCTTAGCTGCCAGTGGCTGGGAGGCATAACATTAGAGAGACTGCAAGCCTAACAGCATGTAGATCCAGCTGAAGAGAGAAACTTGGATTGGTGTGCAGACGTATATTTCTGTTGGATAAGGAAAACTGAAGAAGGAATAAGCCAAAACAGAGTTCTCAAACTAGTGAGTGTGACAAACTTTATGGCCCCACTGATGTATGTTGTCACCGTAACAACTAACAACAACCCCCATTTTCTTTTGTACTAGTCAAATGACCAGTGCAAACAGTGCAATGCCCTTTCTCCTTAGGGGTGGAAGTAGCTTAGTCCATAGAGACTTGGCTTGGGAACCAGAGAGTTGTCGGTTCAAGTCCCCGTACGGAACAAATATGGAGCAAGGACTGATACCTTAAGAGGTGTCAGTTCGCCTCCTGGGCACTGCTGAGGTGCCCTTGAGTGAGCCACTGAACCCCCTATCCAAGGCAGCCCCCTCACTCTGTCATCTCTCCATTTAATGCAAGTATAGGTCCTATTTGTGCATGTGTGTATATTCTGGGCTGTGTGTATATGATAACAGAGTGAAAAAAAAAGATATTGTATTGTACTGATATTGTATATCTTCTTCTTCTACTCATTTTTTTCAATGGACAGCCCTCGTGAATTTGAGAAGTTTGGGTTATCTTGCTAAACGAAAATCTTTTCAAAACAAATGTCTTTTTGGTATTGATAAATGAGAAGCTATTGCACTTGCATTTAGGCCTGTCGCAATATGCGATAAGTCGGTTAATTGCACGGTAAATTAAAGGGAGACGGTAACTTTTCCGGCCGCGATTAATTGCCATATTCATGCATGTTTGTTTTCCTTGACTCTCTCCACCAAAGAGACTGGACGACAAGAGCGTTCACTGCCGTGCATCATCTGGCAGCCAGGTGAGTTGGTTCATTAGAGTAATGAAAGGAGGTAAAGCTCTTGTCATTGAGTGTCTTTGTCTCTGTGGGGGAGGCAGGGCTATGGGCTACACACACAGACACAATGCGATCTTCGTGAGGGGGAGATGAGGCGGACAAAAAAAAAAAGAGAGAGTTGAGCATAAGAGAAAGACATGGAACTTGTTCCTAAACCAAATGCCGTGGCCCCTGTGTGGAGTATTTTGGATTTAAACCCAATGACAGAGGGGAGTCCAGTAATTTGGACGAGCCAGTATGCCGGGTTTGTTCTAAAACCATCTTAACAAAAAGAGCGAATATGACCAAGCAACATTACAACAATAATAAAAACGGTCTTAAAAGCACAATATTACGCAATATTATCACTTACCGCAAAATTTGTTATCGTGAAAGGCCTACTTGCATTGGTATAAACATTAACCACAAAAAAAACTCAGCCTATTTAAAACCTCTGCAATTAGAGCCATGTAGCCGTTTCTTGTGGGACTGACCCAAAACAAAGTTTTATGGCAATAAGAGGATGTATGTTTGCATTTATCTTGCCTTCAGTCACCTGATGCTTGGAAAGTATAGTACAACATGAACTGGGGTCAAACTGCAATCTGTATTGATGCAGACTCAATAAATGACATGAAGGAGGTCAGATGAAGTTCATCTGGATTGGCTGAATTTAAAGGCACTGCCAGTAGAAACATGGGACGACAAGTTAATAAACTCTTTTCTATTTATGTGTTTCTGTAGTGTCCTACGTAGCTTTCATTTACAGTCTCTAGTTTGGTTGTAATCAAGCTAAGATACCAACTTACAAGCCGGTCAATTCAACATTTTCACACTGGTTTGATGAAAGAAAACCGTGGGTTAGATCGTAGCCGTAGTTTTCCTGCTTGGGCACTTTTGTGTTGTTAAGAGACACCTCAGAGCTACATGTTGCGTTAGTTTACTTCTCCTGCCAGCTGATGAATCCATTCAGTTACAGATTGAGGCCTGCTGAATCTGAAATCCTGTCCCAGTTTACATCTCCAACCCCCAGGGCAGCCATCAGAAACTTACCTTGCTGTACCAGTTTAGGCAGGGCTGCACCACATCAGGATCTTCTATACCATGTAGCTCAATGTACCAGATGCTGAAATTAAAACTAGGACCCCAAGACATCAGAGGCACTGAGACGAAGAGCAAGAAAAGATGGAGAAAGAGGAAAACAGTGTGAAAAGACAGACATGTTCACAATGCATCTTTTTCTAGGACTAACAGAAACCACAGACACCTGAAATTATCACAGACATATCACTTCTCACCTATTTTAACAAATCTGCAGGGAAACATCTGCTCGTCGATCTTGTGCTTTAAGGTGAAAGTTTCCTTGTTGTAGTCATTCTTAAGGCCACTGGAACAGACAGAAAACAAGAATAGGATGATGAGAAATTACATTACTAGGCTGAGATTATGGCTGCAGCTATCAATTCTTTTAGTAATCTAGTATTCTATTGATTATTCTGGTGAATAATCGAGTAATCAAATAAGACATACTGCGTATTTTTATTAAATTACTTTAGATTTATTTAAGGGCAATAGTAACATATATATATATATATATATAAAAAAGAGAAAATAATAAAAGTGTCTGAAATGAGATAAATTAGCAACAAATTTATTATTGCTCAGTTGAACATGGTGGAACCCTCTGCAAAAAGCTGTCCAAAGTATGACTCTGCGACTTAAGAGTATAATTTTTTTTTTAAATTGATATTTATTACTTGGCCTTCATAAATATCATACTTTAAGTTCCCTAAGTTTGACCGCTAGTTCAGATTCATTCACTGTGGTCAAGGGGTGTCCTACACCTGCTGACCCTACTTACTGCACGCCAAATTAATGTACCTGCTGCACTCGATCTGTGCGTTTAGGCTCCATTTTCTACTCTACAGCATTTTATTTTCCATGTGTTGTTGCTATATTCCCTAGCAAAACTTGGGTAATACACAATACATCGCCAGGTAACATTAGCCACCGCATTGATTTCTCTGATTATTATTATTGATCAGCCATTATAAAGCCATAATACGTTGCTCAGCTAGCAATGACCGATTAAGGTTAAATGCATCAAACATGACGTTATGATGGCTTCCCTGCTGAGTTCAATAAGCACTTCTGGGCCATTATAGCATCACTCTTTAATGAAATGATAAATGACAAAAGAAATTCAAGACTTCCTGAAAATATGTACACAGCCACAGTCTCACTCTTCCTAAAACACAACAAAGATCCAACACTTCCATCAAGTTACCGTCCCATCTCCCTTATCAACGCAGACAAAAAATCATCTGCAAGGCACTAGCCCAAGGAATAGAAAAAGTCACTGCATCCTTAATCCATCCAGATCAAACCGGTTTTATTAAGGCAAACATGCATCCAGCAACACCAGCAGATTATTTAACCTAACACAGTACTCATTACTACAACATCCAGGAACCATCATAGCCACCCTTGACGGAGAAAAAGCTTTTGATAGAGTAAACTGGAAATTTCTGTTTGCCACGTTGAGGAGATTTGGCTTTAGGGAATCATTCATTAATTGGATCAAGATTCTCTTCACCTCGCCTTCAGCCACTGTCGTCACCAATGGACTAACATCACAATACTTCACACTGCACAGGGGGACTAGGCAGGGATGCCCACTCTCTCCCTCCCTATTCACCATTTTCATTGAGCCATTAGCAGCCGCCACCCGTCAGAGTGCCTGAATACAAGGAATCCAAACACACACCACGCTGGCGCTTGATTTGAATAAAGAGAGACCAGCGATGGAGAGGATCCAGGGAGGGACTGTGACAGACTCAGTACTACTGCACATGGAACACAATAAAAAATATTATACTGTCTGACTCTGGATTTCCTTGCAGTGTCTGGGGACCCACTTCTACTTTTGGAGCCACCAGAAGATGATCCAGCTAGTACTGTACATTTTATTGAAATCACAGGCTTGGCATGTCCTGTTAAAAAATCTTAATACAAGTTCTCTTGGTACATGTATGGCAAGGGGAAGGCATATCTGCAGCTGTAGAATGCACATCTGCAGATGAGGAGATGGTGTCACTGGACTCCAGAAGGCTTGAGCTATCATGTCAATTTTGTGGAAATACCCTGCTTATTTAGTCCATAATGGATATGAAGAGAGTGATGTGGTGCTAAAAGAAAATGTTATGTGTGTAACAGGACCCAGGCACTGCACAGCCTCAGAAGCAGCCTGGTAACATTATAAGTATTGGCTAAAGTAAATCATTAAAGTAAATCAATACATTATGCATAGATCCTGCTGTGCTAATTGACATTTCTTTTACAGAATTCACAAACTACCAGAGCTCTATATGGAAAACATCTTGAGAGACAGATAGAGCTGGCAGAAATAAAAATTCAAGCGGAGAACAGAAAGCTGCAAGAAATGGAGCTTGATCTGGAAATTAAAAGAAGAACCGTTGTGAAACTGGACCTAGAAATCCAGAAATTAGAAAGTTAACTGAGTATTTCAGTGCACACTGTAACCATATCTGTAATACAGTGTATTAATCTTTGTTACTTTTGCTTTCTATTTCAGGTTCCAAGCAGACAAAAGAGGACTGGGAAATAAAACAATTGAACTAGAAAACATTGTGGTGTCCTCCCTTTTTCATGAATGTGCGGTATACCATTGATTTGGCAAAGTGAAATTTAAAAGATAACCACAGACTGTGTGCTACCAATGCCAGATAAAATGCACATATACAGCAAAAAGTAACATACAAGATCCTTTATTAAAGAGAGACTAAATTTGTGAATTTAACCTAAGTGGAAAAATGTGCAATATATTGCTCCCTGACCAGTCTGCCATTAATGTTGTCTGGGAAGATAGGAGCATTTTCCCAGTCAACATCGACAGCCATTCAGGGAGTCCTCTCCCTTCTTAGGCCTGCAATGTTATGCAGCGCTGTGCATGCAGCAGTGATATCACATGCCATGTCCTGGGAAACCCTCAGGTGGTGCAGGCACAGAAACCGAGATTTCAGAAGGCCAAAGGTCAACTTGATTCGAGCCCTTGTTTTGCCATATGCATGGCTGTAGGCCTGCTGGTGGGGTTTGGGGGTCCGCAAGGGGAGTCAAGAGGAATGACTCACAGGCATACCCTTTGTCTCCCTGCAGCATTCAGTGGAATTCCGGCGTTAGTGTAACACAGACCATCTGTGGTACAGTGAGAGCGTGGCTTCATGCTGTCTGGTGCTGTATTTTTGGACCCAGCAGCCTACATAAGTATTTCAGTCTATCACCAGAAAAACTATACCTCTCAATGAGATAGTCATCTCCAAAGGCCAATGGGTCTGACCTGTCTCGGAACTCTTTCACGCCTAAATGCTTGTCTGAGGATTAAAGGGATAGTTCAACATTTTGGCAAATTCGCCAATTGCCGTAATCCCTATAGTCATATGGGTAGGTACATTACCTATAATTATCAGTGCCTGTTGTTCTGAGATCGGTGGGGCAGAGCTGCCTGCTGCTCAGCGCACAAAATGGAGGTGAACGGTACGGCCCCCTCTCTCCCTCAAAACTAATCAAATACACCATCAAATGACTCCAAAATGCTCTTGTGGACAACTTGTATCTTACACATTCACCACGCTATGAAATAATAATGTAATATTACGAGACAGAGTTGTTTTGAAGCCAAATGCACAGCCGGAACTACATTCCAGACATACAGTACTTGCTGGGCGGAGTGATTTCAAACAGCATGTTTAGTGCAGTTCACTATGACCTCAATAATAAACAAAGTAGAATCATCACTTTCTAGAAAATGTCAACAATAACCGAAAATTTATCAGCTTCGGGGAGAAAATCATGGTATAGCCATTCTACTGGATTGCACTGATTACACAGGTGTACCTAACAAAGTGGCCAGTGACTGTATGTTACATATGTTGATGGTGGGATGGGACGAGAGTACACCTCAAAATAATCAACGGATCACGGGGAGAACATGCTAACTCTCATAAATCATCACAACTCCTGAGGGAACAACAACATAAAATGTTCCCTAGCAGTCTGTTTATTCCCAACAATGAGAAGTAATGCCAGTCACTTCACTATATGCTCTGGGCAAGCACTTATCCATAACATAACCACAACAACATTTGCATTTTAGCCTTATTTACCATGCATGGGTTGTAGGCTAATGTTACTCAACATGGAGGTAACGTTACAGCAGTGAGATTGCTGAGCAAAATACACAATGATCACTTACCACGTCTGCTCGTTTTGTGATGCCGACAGATGGTATGGCAGTATCTTTCAAGAAAAGCGTCTGAACCATTCCTGAGCTTCAGCGCTCAATCCTTTCACTGTAGTCCTCTGGTAAAAAATGGTTGGAGCAAACAAACATTTTCCAGACCATTTCCACAGGCGTGTTGGGGTCGATGTCCAGCACAAATAGCCAGCACAAATAGCCATTGTTTCATCCTGTCCATATTTTTGGTTGGTACTACATGAAACTTCACTCTCCTCCATGTCTTCGGCTTGTTACCGCAACCTTTTACAATACATGTGTAAACCATGATTTACAACAACACTCAACAAACTTTTCTCAAACTTTCTGGTGGGTCCAGCTGACGATACTGCAAATACAAGGCTGCAAGCAATAACTACAGCACTGTCTCAGGTGCGCAATGTGTCACCCCGCCCAGTGGTTTACTCAAGAAAGTAGTTCAGAGTATTTGCTTCATGTGTTGTAATGTTACTTAATTATACATTATTATTTCATAGCGTGGGGAATGCGCAAGCCATGTGTTGTCCACTAGAGCGTTTTGGAGTCATTTGATGGTGAGCAGCGGGCAGCTCTGCCCCACCGATCTCAGAACAGCAGGCACTGACAATTAAAGGTAATGTACCTACTCATATGACTAGGGGTGTCCCTGACTAAGAATGTTCATGGTCAAATCTGATTTGACAGATTTTTCCTTTAGCCGACTAATCGTCAAATCATGTTGTTTTCCCCCTCATTGATTAATGAGCTCATTTGCGTCAGTTTCCACTCCAGACAAAACAGCTAAAACACCCAAATAAACAAATTTAATTCTTCAGTTGGCATAATAAGATAATAATAATAAAAGTAAAAGGGTTATCATTTTATCTTTTATCTTTATTCCTTTCACTTCATCAAGGTGAGCGCAGACGCGCTGCTGCCTCATCCATGTCTTAACAGGAGTCGTTTCTGACTCGTCAGAACTTGCCATTTCATTCACAAATAAATATCCAAAAACATCATCAAAAGGTTTAGAAACAGTTTTCCTTCTTTCTGACTTCAAGTTCCTTCATTAATCAACTCAGGTTCATACAAGTTCATCCACACGGACCGTGCATCACCACTCTCAATTGTTTGGCCACGTCGAAAAAAAAATAACCAAATAAAAAATTAGAGTCTGTCAAAAAACAGTCAGCGGTGAAATTCGTTTCAAGACACTTCAGGTAAACGAATAATCCTTCAAAAAAGTTTGATTTGAGAGCACATACCTCCTCCAAAGTGTTTGTTTATGCGCTCCGCCACCATAAATCATCACCACATGATTCCTGAGCGCGGCACCGCTGCTGCTCACTGAACAAATTTCACACACTCAGGTGTGTCAAAATCAGTGGGACTTTAACTTTAAATCACCATAGGCCTCAATGCTGCTCTGATGGTCCTGCAGCGCACTCACTCACCTCAGCTTATTTGGATCGAGCAACTGGGTGATTTATTCATGCGTAGTAATGATTATGCCTACTGATTAAACGCATGCGTCATTTTCAGTTTTTTATTAACAGAAATTAGGCTGATGTTTGTATCAAAATAGGCTATATATCATGAATTACTAGAAAACAAATACATTCTAGGCTCTAGTTTCGCAGACCAGGTGAGGCGGGGGCGCAGCGCACCTGCGCTTCGCCAACTGTGTGTGGCCAGGCGGATTTTGCAAGTTTGGCACACCGTGCGCCTGCCGCAGCTACTCCTCTTTCCCACCTCCGTCTCTCCTACCTGTGCAAGTCGGAAAGAGGGAGGAGAGAAGGCATGGAGTGGGTTTTACACACATCACACCAATCAAATGAGCCCTCTCCTGCATCTCCTGATGCTGTGGCTGTTTGTGGTTGGCTGAGAGGGATGTGAAATCATTAGTTTGCATCTGTGTTAATCAAATCAGGTTGGGTTTCCATTACGCGTGCCAAACGTGCCAAACGGTGCCAATCCCCTATGATCTGACATCAGATGTGACGGGACAGTTGATATAGAGATACATTTATGTGCTGATTGCAGATAGTTGCATTGAATAGTGTTTTTTGGGTATTTATTGCGTCGTTAATGTGCCTGACATTCTGGAAACCTGCCTGTGAGGTTTTGGTGACGTGTGCGTACTGTCCGCCGGTCAGCCAAACTTACACCGGCTGCGCTCCCCCTGCGCTGACAGTAGACCTGGTTTCAGCTGGCGAGCTTTAAGCGCACCTTCGGCGAAGCCCTTTGGCACGAAACTGTCACTGTGCCAAGCTGGATCTGTCGACACCTTCCCCTGCTGTGCCGCCACACCCATCTCAGCACACCTCAGTCTGCGAAACTACCAAACTGAGCACATCTCGGGTTGCGCTGCTCAAAACTAGCTCTGCACGGGGTTCGCCACCCTGCGCCGCGCCGGGAAACTAGAGCCCTCTATGTCAAATCAAGATGTTCAGCAGCAGTGAGCACCCCCATATAGTCAGAATGGTACGGTCTTGTTTCATAACCACATTTTGCGATGATTCAACAGCGAGACTGGCAGTCCAATCAGACTTCTCCAAATCGAATCACCGAATCATCGACTATTCGGGGTCACCCCTAGTGTAAGTAGCAAATGCAGCCTAAAAAACACCAATCCAATACAGCAGGTATATTCATTTAAATTTAACTGCAGTTAATAGGTTCAATGGGTATAGGGCAACCTTCGGCATAATAAGTAAATGTACATTAGCCAGTCTTATGAACTTACAGTTACGATATTTAGGCCTAGTCATAAATGTGTTCATTTATAAATAAATTATTTCACCTATTTTTTTCAGTAAATCACAGAGTCGTCGGGACAGCTTTGTGTGATCAGATCCACCATGTTCAACTGAGCAAGCAGCTGAGTTTACAGACAGCATTTTGAACATGACTGTCACACATATGTGCCTGCTGTCCATGGTGGAAGATGAAGGTTTTCAGAAGATGATTTCCACATTCAATCCCAGGTACACGCTTCCTTCAAGAACCTACTTCACAAAAATGATGGAAAAGAAATATGAAGAAACCAAAGGCAAGTTGAAGAACGCGCTTAAGGAAACTGACTCTATTGCACTCACAACAGACATTTGGACCAGCGTAGCTACAGAGGCATATCTGGGGGTGACTTGTCACTTTCTTGGGGAGGATTGGGAAATGAAGTCCTACAGCCTGACAATGATGGCCCTAGAAGAGAGACACACAGCTCCAAATATTGCAGAGTGGCTTCAGAATTTTACTGTCAATTTCAACATCCCACAAGAGAAAGTCAAAGATGTTGTCCACAACAATGGTGCTAATGTTGTTGCAGCAGTGAAGATCTTGACAGACAAGCATGGATGAGCATCAGTGCGATGTGCAGGTCACACTCTGAACTTGGTTGTGCAAAGTGCCCTGAAGAACCAGCAAGCTATCTCCAGGTGTGTGGCTGCTGCAAGATGCCTTGTCGAACATTTTAAAAAGAATGAACTGGCATGCACCAAGTTAAAAGATAAACAGCAGCAAATGGGCACACCACAGCACATGCTGGTGCAAGATGTAAGTACACACTGGAACATTACTTATCACATGTTGTCCAGGCTGCTGGAACAAAGATGGCCGGTGACTGCTGCTCCATTAGTGACTCAGAGAGGAAAACACCACCTTGATCTCAAGCCTGAACAGTGGAACTTGATTGAGGAACTGAGCCAGGCCCTTGAGCCATTTGAAGGAGCTACTTTGTTTCTGAGTGGGCAACAGTATGCTACCCTCTCTGCTAGGGCTGGACGATTAATCGAGTTTTTATCATAATTCCGATTTTGGCTTCTCACTATCATAAAAACATTATAAATCGAAGAAAAATTATTAATGCGCCGCACGGCGTGGCGTGTATGTAAGTTCCTGTGCTGAAAAAGCACTGTGAATGCACCTGTGTTACATGCAGCAGCAGCAAGCATGTGACGTGTGTGGATCAATAATATGTGGAGCGAGCGATTGAGAACATGGCAGAAAGGCAGCCTTTGGTTGAGAAGAAAGGTAGAACAACTTCAGTCATCTTGAAACCTTTTGGATTCAAGTTGACAGACGTCGAGCAAAAGGAAATTGTTTGCAAAGTTTGTCATGCTGTCGTGTCTGCCCCCCAAGGCAACACTACCAACTTATAATCGTGTTTATTAATCGTGATTTCAGTATCAATCAAAATAATCGTGATTATTATTTTTGCCATAATCATCCAGCCCTACTCTCTGCACTTCCACAACTTGTGCAAAGCCTCAAGAAGTCCATACAGTTTTTCTTTTGAGACTGCACCAGTCAAGTCACTCCAGGCTAATGTGACAGAACAGATCACAGCAAGATGGCAGGGAATATCTGTATTTCAACCTGAATGTCCAAGTGTAGTCCTACTTGCTGCTGCTCTGGATCCCAGGTTTCGAAAACTCAAGTTCCTGCCTGCTGATGAAGTATTCAAGGTCCAAAGCACAGTACAAACCATGGCACTTGCTGTCAAAAAGAAAGAGAGGCAGTCCAAGGCAAGTGAAATTGGAGCCTCTAACACAGCCCAAGAAAGCCCAGTAACACATTCCAGTGGTGCTACATCGTTCCTCAGCAACATACTGGGATCATCAGACTCCAGCACCAGTGATGAAGAGGACAAGGAGCAGCAGTTAAACCAAACTGTGCAGAAGGAGGTCTTGATGTATTTTGGAGAACATCCTCTGTCCAAGAAGGAGAATCCACTCTCATGGTGGAAAACAAATGCAGCGCACTATCCAACTCTAGCAAAGCTGGCAAAGTCTTTGCTGTGTATTCTGGCAACCTCCACACCATCAGAGCGGCTGTTTTCTGCAGCAGGAAACATTGCTTCGAAGTGCAGGGCAAGCCTCAGTTCTGAGCATGTTGATATGCTTACTTTTCTTCATTGCAACCACATACTCATTTAAATACTCTCTCTCTCTCTCTCTCTCTCTCTCTCTCTCTCTCTCTCTCTCTCTCTCTCTCTCTCTCTCTCTCTCTCTCTCTCTCTCTCTCTCTCTCTCTCTCTCTCTCTCTCTCTCTCTCTCTCTCTCTCTCTCTCTCTCTCTCTCTCTCTCTCTCTCTCTCTCTCTCTCTCTCTCTCACACACACACACACACACACACACACACACACACACACACACACACACTCTCCTGAGTACCAGTACCAGAGCTGCTGAACTGTGAGATTTATTTTTGTGTGTGTTAAGTGTATTACAGTGCACAACTGAAGTTCTATTTGTTGAAAACTGTAGTATGTTAAAATATGTAGAGCAAGACAATTAAGGAGGCGTATTCATGAATACTAACTTTCATAGCATGTTAGCTTTGTAAAAGTGTGAACTCTTGTTCCAAGTTCAAACCTTATTGTCCACTTGTTTTGCATCTTCAGATGCCACAAAGCCTTTCAAGAGGACAGGCTTATGTTATGCCGGAGTAGTTCTAAAAGTTAAGTTGCACAACCTAAAGGCAATGTTTATGTATTATTTATTATTAATAGGTTATGTCTTATTACCTGCTTTAGTCAGTGTTTAAAATTTTATTTAAAATTAATTTATATTTTATTTTATTTTGCATTGCCAAAATGTTTTCTTTAAAGCCCAGAATGTGCAATCCCATTAAAAATGTTTTTTAAAAAAGGAAACCAGTTACTTGTTCATTTTAAGAGACCCGTGTTATTTTCTCTTTCGTGAATGGTATTGTACTTTAATAAACAAAAAGTATTTCTTATCCGATTACTCGATGGAATAATCGACAGAATACTCGATTACTAAAATAATCGATAGCTGCAGCCCTAGTGATGTGGCACTTCACAACACTATCCTATTCCCAGCCTTGCCACCCCTTCTCTGCTTGTACATACCAGCTCTTGTAGCAGCTCTTTTTCTCTGCACATATGGCAGCTCAACTCCTGTCCTTACCACTGATGTATAAAGAGAACTCTGTATCTGTTGCTGCCTCAAGTGAGACCAAGAATGGATGAGGAGAGACTCATTGTTAAGATCGAGAAATATCTCCAAAAAGATCTGGCCAAAAAGATTTTTCCTGGCAAGTCATACCTCTGGAAATCGGCTCTTCAGGTGAGAAATAAAGTTTAAATAAAGGGCTCTCCACACATAATTTTAAGCTAATGCAGAGGTAGAGGAAGTACAGATCTTTCAGTAGAAGTAGTAATAACTTTGCACCGCACTTGACGTGGGTCACATGAAGCACGGCGCCACATGCCAGTGTGTTTTCAGCTTAACACAAAAGTATGATGTGGTCAAGTCAGTGGAAAACTGCTTGGGAGTTGCTGTAAAGCAATTACGCCAGCAGTATATCGATTTTTTACAATATATCGAAATGTTTTCAAACATACTGTTTTTATTGGTATAGGGTCAAGTTGCGCCATATAGCGCATACCAGTGTGAATCTCTCCTCTCTGACACTCTCCGCACGGCTCTGCCCCACTAAAGCATTTACAGTTTCTCCATCAACAGTCAGAGAGACACAGAGCTGCTCCTCTGTTTAATCTGTCTGTTGATTTGTCTACAGTGCGACATTGGTCTGTATGTTGCACAAGCTACGCTAAATCAGTCTGTGAGATGAATGACGTTACAGCAGTAGCACACACACAACACTGTAGGCCTTTTCCTCTGTAACTTTTAGCCGTGTCCATTCAAGCCATGCTGCACAGATTTATCTCTCTGTTATCAGTTTAGACACGCGGTGCCACGCCGAGCTGCGCACCTACTTCTCCAGAGTAGGTCAAAAACCAGACCACCCACACTCAAGCGGGTAGCGGTGGCGTCTCACTGATTGCAGCCAACACCCGACCACCGTGTATTGTGAGACTCTGCTCCCCTCTGTCTGCAGGAGACCAGAGAGAACGGTGTTTTTTAAAGTCTCTGTGTGTTCAGCTCTCAGTACTTTTGTAGATATCTGCTTTATTACACTGTTTCATGTTTGCTATCAGCATAACTTTTACATAACAAAATAATGGGGAACTTTTATTTTAAATACTCTATAGGAATTAAAATATGTTTATTACCGAATTAGCTTAACTTTATTTGTAGCTTTTCTTCAATTAAGACAAGTGTAATATAAGGCAGGGAGGAAGTGTGACAGCAGAAACAGCCACAGTGAGATGTTGATGAAGAGCGACAGGCAACAGGCCCTTACTGCACCTCTGCAAACAGCTCACCTCCAACAGGTGAACTTGTTTTACCTGCCCTGCTGTGTGATGGAAAAACACATGAAGCAACAGCTTACAGCTGAACATGTAGCCCACTTAGTAGAAAATACCGGGAGATATATATATATATCATATATCGCCATTCAGCCTGAAAATATCAGAATATGTATTCATCATCTTGGGACATACAGTGAGCAGCAGCAGCAGCAGCCCACCATCTGATGTCACACTGTGGGGACAGAAAACAGAGGGCTCTGCGGGGACAGAGCGCCTGCTACAGCAAGCAAAAACACCATCTGCAGTCATTTTGACTTGACCAGCAGACTTCACTACAAGCCAAATGGCTGTTAAAACAGGTGACGTGCTTTACGTTCTAAAACCAGCCGCTGGCGATTTGATCAGCTGAGTTGCAGGTGACACCATCAGTCAGCTCGAGTCAAGCTCAGGCCAGCCAATTCACACCAACGCGACTTTTCTCAGGAACATTCTAAAACACTTCTTCGTCATCTTTGGTCTAAACTGGGCTTTACGCTAACAGAAAAAAGCCCTTAGGGATTCAGTGTTTCCCCTACCATTATATTAGGGGGATGCCCTACACACACGTGTGTGTGTTTGGGTCAGTGTCCGTTTTCCCCCCCAGCACTTTTAAACAAAAAACTCTTGGCCGGTCTGACTGTCTCACCTGGACAAAAGCTCTGTCATGTTTTCTTCACTCATCCCACCAAACACTTTAAACTTCTTCAGGTTGCAGACGTGAGTCTTCTCATACTTCCCAAAGGTGATGCTCTGAACAATGGCCGGCCTTTCCAATTTTAAGATTAAAAACTGTAGAAAAAGAGACAGACAAAGAGAGAGAAGACATGAGATGGAGCAAAGGTAAAGAGCAGAGTTATGATGCTGTTAACGTATGGAGGATAGCAGGAAGTTGTCTGCGCTTATGGCAGGCCAGCCACTGTCAAAAGAGCTGCTCATTATCGCAATGACTGCAGCAGGGTCAATCTGTTGCGTCAGGTAAGTGGCATTCCATACAATCCAAGAGCTGCATCCACATGTCACTGGTGCTCTAACAAGCCCCGACATCTAATGACAAATTACCAGTGGCCATTAGGCTGGAATAGTGACTCAATGTGCCACTGGAAAGCAGGCAATGTTTTCACATGCACTTATTAAAGACACAGATATTCTATCTGTCTATGCCTTGAGCCTTTATAATGATGTCACTCATGAGTTTGCTCACATGAATTTCACTGTCAAACTTTACAATCAATAGAAAGTGAAAGCCATTCTCCTGCGTTCCAGCTCTCCTGTCAGACATTGATCTGGGCCTTTCACCCTAGTTTGTCATGAGTCAACATGTGACAGTACACCCCGATCCTCCCGTCAAGCTCCTGTTCTGGCTCACATGTTCAACACATCATTTACAGATTACTTGTCTGTAATTTGGCACACACTTTGGTTTAATTAATTGACGGATGGATGGATGAGGAACAAACTATTCTTGCCATTTGATTTTTGTGTTGCATTGTTTTGATTTGAAAAACATGAATCAACACTGGGTGTTTCCCTATGAACAGTGAGCTAAGAGGCGTGTTCACAGGCTATGACTGTATTTACTTTGTGCAAACATGTTTTTCTGTAGAGATCAATTACAACTAGTTCCTTCCTCCATGTCCCGCCTCAGCGTTTTTCCACTGTGGACAATGATGTAGTAGTCCTCTCTCTGAGTAAACTTTATAGTGTCAGGGCTCCAGACTAACTTTTTTTAGTACAAGCACTGTAGCCCCTAACTGTAAATTTTAGGAGCACAAACACAAAATTTAGGGGGAACACCTTAAGTCGTCCTGCAACGCAATTATTCACATTTTTGGCCATTTTAACTGTATCATAAAACTATATGTAGTCTACTGTATATTAACATTGGACTTTTATTGTTAGATTATTGAAGAATTTGGCATCACAGAGACTTGTGGTCAGTGGAATATGAGGATTCTTCAGATAACATCTGTACAGATGTGAGGCCCTGCCTACATCTGACTGATCTTTAATGAAAGCTGTTGTCTTGTATTTTTTCTAATGAAAATATAGTCAGACACATTTTTTTAGCCTATGTGGTTAAGAGGACAGGTCTGCTCTGCAGCAGCAAACTGATATGGTGCTGATTTACATGAGAATTCATGTAAAATGGAGTTTGAGCCATGAACAGAAATTACAGATCACCTGTAAAGCACTTCAATAAATATCTGGACTTCACCTCACTTGCAGACTTTGCAGGCGCGTTCCCGGGAAGTCTGGGAGTACTTAGGGCTGTCCAAAGCTACAATTCATCCAGTCCACAACGGGCGTCAAGCAGAGAGTCCGCTTGGGGTGCAGACTTCAGCAAACATCCCTAATTTAATAACCTATATTTCATTGCAATATGGACATGACGTTGTGGGTTTTTACTGCCAAAACAAACCCCAAAAAACTTATGAATGTGTATAAAAAATAGGGCAGTAGTCTCCTGGTCGACTAATCGATTATTTGGTCGCTATGCTCTTGTCTGACCAAATTGTCATTGGTCGAATAATCGCTGTGTTACTTTCATAAGGAGAAAAGTGCTACATCAACAGCTTTCCGGGATTAATCCATTATTTCCTGCGGCGGGAGGACAGGCTAAGTTACCTGTGAAAATGGGGGTGTTTTCAAAACACCCCCGTTGTTGACAGAAAGTTGAACTCGCCCATCCTGACGCTCAGCGTTGCAGTGACTAAGCTGAAACCATTTCCCTCAGTGGGAACGAAGCTTGTATTTACTTGTATTTCACAGATGAGAAACAATAAATTGTGAAGACAGTAAAGCCTCCACTAAAATAGCATTTTAAATTGTGTGTGATTCATCCTTCAGGGATTTTTACTTTGGGATTTATCCTGGCTTCATAGGAGCAGAGGAAATCTCCGCTCGTCGCTAGGCTAATGTATACCATGTAAAATGCCATAGGCTGGCGCTAATAACGTTAGCATGTTGTATTTGCTTTGAAATCGTGTTTAGTATAAGACAGTTGTTTTGTCGGTGAATGTTGAAAGTTGTAATGGAGCCAAATTATGTACCGTTACCTTTGTTAAATGTTGCTGTTGTCTCTGGCTTTATATGAGAAGAGGAAAAGATCGCTAGACGCTAGGCTAATTTATACAATGTAAAATGCCAGAGACTTGTGCTAATAACGTTGGTGGGGGAAATGTGTCCAGATAAAGACAAGTGTTTGTCTGTCGGTTCTGCGATTTATAGTGAAGCCAATTTGCGTACTTGTGTTTGAAATTGTCTCTATAGAGCTCGTACGTGCCGCCCCTTCCGGTAGACCCCTATCGGACCTCTAGGCTCGGAAAATATGAATGGGAGTCAATGAAGAGAAAATTATTATTTTCTGGTCCCAGTCATTAAATGCCTAGGATTACACAAATGTTTCGTGTGGGTCTAAATAATATTTTTTCATGTTAAGAGTTTGACAGTTTATTGTATGATTCTTCAGTTAAAGGCTGTGGAAACAACGTAATGAGAAAGACTACATGTCGCCTATGTGACATCACGTCATCACACTTTCCCTCCACTTCTCAACTCACAGTGCTGCTGCTGCTGCTGCTGCGTCTTCTGCCACGATCTACGGAGCCATCAGATCAAGATGCCGGTGTGTTTCGTAGCTGAAACTCTCCACATGTCCAGACTTGTAGTGGTTTTTGCCACGCTTAAGGCTTTTGTCCTCTCCTTGGAAGAAGGCGATGAAGTGAAGCTCTCACACAAAACCTAACAGTATTAAACTTCTTCCCGCTAAATTGTAGCCTTCTTTGCACGAAAAAATATATTAAAAATTCACAAACAGCATATGAGAAATTCATTCAACGGGACCAGAAAATAATTTTCATCTAGCCATTGAAATACATTATGAGAAATCGATTTTTAAGGTCCCATGTACCAGAAACAGAAACACGCAACTTACGAGCTCTATAAAGCTATATTTAATGTGTGTTTTGAATCAACTATGTAAATGAAGTTTGATTTGAACTAAACTTTACAGCACTTAACACAGTCCTCCACTACCGAGTAGCGTTTTGGAGGTGTAACTGCAGAATGACACAGACACACCACCGCAGAAGTAAAATAACGTGCAGATTTTTTTTCCCCCACGACTAATCGATTAGTTGAAGATTATGTGCAACTTTAGTTGACCAAGATTTTCTTTGGTTGACTACAGCCCTAGTCAAAAAAGCTATTGATCGTCAGGTCTATTAAAATGTTGCTTGAATTGTGTGGGCCAGAAACAATATTCAACCAGATCATGATACAGAAATACATATAAGTGTAGACTTCATAGAGTTATAGTCCTGTCCTTATTTACAAACATTTCTGTTTTTGAACACATGTAGCCTGTTGTAGATGTATTAATACATTTTTGTTCAGTCATAAAAAAGACTATACATGAGATTCATATCTTGTTATCTGCAGGAACAGAAGAGTAGGCACTGTTCATTAACTTATATGACATATATATTAATATGACTTAGGGACTTAGTGATCAACTGAATTTGAGTTTTGAGTATGAATTACAATATATTATACTAAAAATGCTTCCTATACAATGATACTCTACCTGCCATAAATACAGAGTTAGTAAGCAGTTAACCATTGTTTTGAAATGCTTCATTTCCGCCTCTTTAAGACTTTAACAGACAAAATCACCAACTTTTTCACTGTGCAAAGAATAACAAAGCTCCAGACCTTCGTCCTGCTGACACACACACACACACACACACACACACACACACACAAACACAAACACAAACACACACACAAAGCCTCACCAGCAGTTAGACAATGACATAATTGACTCTTAGCCATGTTAATGACCAATTAAGTGATTAATATTTTTAAACAAGAATACAAAATGTTTTGTGCCCCAAAATAAATGCTTCATTCAAAACTGTTGCTCTTATCTAATCTCACTTAAAATAACTTTCACCATGTCTGCAGTATGAGCTCTAGTCATGGTAGGAGCCCAAGACAACTACTCAGTAAAATCGGACACAATTCCTCAAATGTCTGAAGTCAACTGGCCTGACTGAGTGACTGAATGAAAGGTGGTACTATATCATACACCTACAATATAAGCAAACAAAAAAACAAACCACAAGTCTCCCTTTAGACCCCATCACACAGAAAATGTTTTAGCAGCTGGAGACAGCTTTTTGTAATAGTTTTTATTAAGAATGAAGGCTTTTGCTCACTGCTTTTGCGTTGCTACACGCCTCGCGTTTCTGTGCTATCGGCACCTTGTCTTTTTGCTGGAGTGGTCAGAACTCCTCGACTTGAAAAAATTCTACTCAGAGCAGAAAATTGCCCCACATCATCTTGGCTTTTTCCCCCATTGTCAAATCAGATGATTTGAGAGGCGGGCCTTCTGTGGTGGTCATGACAACAAGTTTACAGCTGGTAAACAATGGAGGAGAAACTGGTGGCAGCAGTTGCTGGATACGCAGAGCTATAAGACTTTACAAACCACAGTTACCACCATTTCAATAGAAAACAGCAGGCATGGAAGCATAAGTGCAGTACTTGAAACAGTCATCATGGAGGCTAAGCTCCTGGACCAACTGGTGGTTCTCCCCATGATCCACCCTCTTCTTTAGGCTCTCGTGTACCCACACAGATCTGTTTCCCTGTGCCCAACAAACTATTTGCTGACAGCCTCTCACCCTTAACTAGAGCTACAGCAAGTATCATCTGCCTGTCTATTTTAGGAATTAGATATGAATTACTGTGAAATAAAATGAAATAAAATAAAATAAAGTAAAATAAATAAAAAGGTAATTTGATAACACTGGAAGGTTAGGGTAAGGAAGTAATAAAGTGGTTGCCTGGCAACAATAAAACGAGGCATCAAGAGTTTTTTTTACTAGTGGCATTCAATTTAAACTAAAACGGCAGTGTGGTGCACCTTGTGCTTTGCAACCTGCACAACGTTGTCTGCGTGATCGGAGCCTTAAAATCACAATTTGTTCTTATCACACACTGTCAATATTCATGTCAAGCTCCATGTGGAACAGTGAAGTCAGGTACAGAGACAGTTTGTGTGACACCAGCAGACCTACCTGTGGAGGGTAGTTGCTCTCAGAAGACCATCTTGAAGACTGATCATTAGGTTTGTCCACTAAGATATTCCTAAGAAACACCCACACAGAAAGACATGGGTTTATTTATCTCTGTGGGACATCACAGCAGCTAAATACTGGACACACAGCAGACAACATCTCATCAAACGTTAGCATGCAGGAATCAAAACTCACTTTAGGGTAGAATAGCTATGGGTACTTGTGTGTATAAACCAGGTGTAACGTGAAAGGAATCATATATCAGTACTACGTATGTAGGCCAGCTAGATTGTGCTAGCAGATGCAATGAGTCCATTTAATGATTACAGTAACGTTAGTATAAGCTAGCAGACGTTGTTATTAGCTGGCTGGCATTAACATCAGCTAGCAGCTAACCAGTATCTATACGAGTGCTGTACCAGCAACAGGCAAATGCTCTCTAACTACGCGTGACTTCACTCATTAACTGTAACATTTAGACTATTTATTTTTATATGTCATCCATGAAGCACGACCGCTCGAGTCATAACTGTGGTTCCAAGTAGCCAGTAAGCAAGCTGAGAAGGTACTGTTGCTGAAGCAGAGCTCGTTTATTAAATAACAGCAGCTAGTTATCCACTTTAGCTTCGGAGTCCAGTTAGCTAACGTGGACGTTTGTTTCTGACGTACCGGGGTGCCGGACTGCATATTTCTGAATCAAATTCTAAAATGCAGTACTATTTTTGCCTTGACAACTCAGTAGTCTTGCGACCCGCTTAGTAGAGTTTGCTTAAGCAGTGACAATACGAAGTATTGCTACAAAAAAGCCCTTCTCATGAACAGAAACGAATATTGACGTAAACAGAGCATCTCAAACGGAGGAGCAGTGTCTAAGAGTCAAACTCCTATCTGTTGAAATACCTCAATGACACAAGTACATAATCCACGAAATTATTTAAAGGTCATCTCCTCGATTATACACTCCTTTACACGCTACTGTTTGCCATAACCGCTTCAATGGATCGTCAATAGCATCACGATCGGGCGACAACGTATCAAAACCAAACGCACCTACTGTTGCTAACAATGCTATCGCTTGTTGGCTTGGATCGCAGGCTAGCTAGGCCAATCGGGCCGGCAAGAACAAACATTGGTGCATTGAGGTGATGAAAGACCACTTGAGACCACAAAACCTAATGCATACGCCGGGCAAACAAACGTCTGCATTACTCACTCTGGTAAATATGTAGAGGAGTAAGAGCTCCATTTAAAAACGCTGAAAGTGAGGACTCTGCTCTCAGGAACGACAGCCATCTTGTTGAAGAAAATAACAAGCAGCGGTGGGTTAGGCTAGCAAGAAGCGAGAAGTAACAGCCCTTAAGGAGACAGTACACCCTTTTGTTTGTTTATATCGACCTTATTCCTAGCCCCCATGATACCTTGCGTGAATTCTGGGTGCAACTTCCGGCGTTGAACCGATACTGGATATTTCCAATGGCAACTTTTTGTTTACAGTACTCTCTTCTTTTTTCCAAAAGCAATTGGGAAATAAAACGTGGAACAGACCACCTGTTATAGCTCAAATGGGATTATGTGATCTTACCTCTGCCATTTCTGACAGCCATCTCAAAGCATTGTTCTTTTTTCCCTTTTCAATCAAGCACACTAGCAATTAGCTTGCCTTGCTCCGATAAAAAATTGTTAATTTTAACATGGCCAGAGCTAGCTTAAGGCTCCCTCTAAAGATGATTTCTGATACAAATACATTTGACAAACATTTAACATAATTCACTATTAACTGTAGCTCCATGTAAAGTGAATAAATGTGATGTTTCCCAACTAATCCTTGCTCGTCTGCGTTAGTGACGCAGTTTACACATTTTTTTAACTTCTGATAACTGTTCTGAGCAAAACATGATGCTGAATTTAGCAACAGACTTCAGTAATAGTAATACAAAGTAGTAGTAAAAGAAATAACTTTTGGCATTCATTTATTATATGATATAAAGGAAGTATGGTAAATCAGTAACACATTCTCAGCCCTAATGACTAAATACATATTTCAGGGTATGGTGTGGAACAATTTTCTAATGTATGTAGAGAATGAAGTCAGATGGGGAAAGACAAGGATATCATGTACTGACATTGAGTGACGGACCCGTCAGTCTATGTGTTATTCTCTTCTGCAAATTCTGATTGAATTTGATTTGAATACTTTTACGCTATGTCTCGTGAAACTCTCCTGGTTTTATTTCTCATATTAATGGTACCATTGGCAACAATCCCTTTTTGTTCTGGTTACATGTTCAACACACAGTTTCTGAAGACAAAAATAGACTGGTTGTTAGTCATTACAGACACGGACAGTGCAACAGGTACCACAGCTTTGCAAAGACATTTTAGAATATGCCAAGTTAACATTAGTTGAATATTTGTTAAAAAAATAAATCAATATTTGCTAAACTGAAGGCAAATTATTTTTGAAAAGAACCAGTGTTGGCAGTTATCCACCAAGAGTAGCCACTGGGACTAACCACAGATAGTCTATCGGACTACCTAGCTTACTGCTACTTCCGCTATCTCACCAACGATATAACATTCATAAATTTACATTGGAATTACGTATGAAAAACTAAACAGTATTGTTTCTTTCCAGAAACAGTATCCAGATATTTAAGACATCCACAGGCCTCCCTATGACATGACCAGATAAACCTGTTGGAGGTCCCTGGGTAAGAATGAGCTGCTGGGCCTCTTAAGAGCATAAAATACATTGAAAGAATAAAGGTCTTTAGATGTGATTTTGACACAGTACCACTTTTTAAGACAGGGTCTCAAGATGACATCGTAATGGAGCAGTGTCACTTCAAGGCCCTTATCATGTCAGTTGATATTAGCTTTAGTGGTGCACAAATTGCCAGTGGCCCTGGGCTTTTTGAGGGCCCCGCAGTAGTTGTATACCTGGCCTGGAAGGTAATCCAGCCTTGTGGACAGTTATTGAGAACTATTTTTCACTAAGGGGAGAAAATATTGAAGAATGTCCATAGCAGTTATTATTAGTGATAGTTACCTCAAAAAGGGACAAAATATTTAGTGTTCTTTCAAGATTAAGACATGAATAACTGTGTGTTGTTACCAATTAATTTTAAACATACCATGTTTATCTATTGGATTACTTTAATTTACATTTGTAGATTTTCACACAATCATGGATACCCGCATACATGGGGTATGCTGCTGTTTGCTCACTATTAACTGTACTATCGTTTTTGATTTATGGTAAATCTGAATTTTAATAAATCATGTCAGTTTTAGCAAAATTACCCAGAAAAGGACTGAAACTAGCTCATATCAATATTTGTAGCCTCAGGAACAAACTTGCTGAAATAAAAGATATATTGCAAACAAATAATATTCATATTTTAGCGGTTTCAGAAACCCATCTTGATCATACATTCTCAGATGATGCAGTAAATATACAAGGTTATAATGTTTATAGAAAAGATAGGAATCTGCATGGAGGAGGGGTTGCCCTATACATTCAGAGTCATATTCCGGCAAAGGTGAGACAAGACCTCATGCCTGCTGGTGTGGAGACCTTGTTACAAATTCAATTACCATATATCAAACCAATATTGGTCGGATGCTGTTACAGGCCAACATCTGCAAACAGCTTATATCTGAATGAATTGTGTGACATGATTGATAATATTTGTGACACTGGAAATGAAATTTATCTAATGGGTGACCTGAACATTAATTGGATGTTGCATGACTGTCCACTAAAGAGTAAAGTTCTCAACGTAACTAATGCATGTAATTTAACACAGGTCATTAACCAACCAACAAGAATCTATATAAACAGTTCTGGCAAGAGAACATCTACCTGCATAGACTACATCTTTACAAATGCTGTGGATATGTGCTCCAAGGGCATATCTGTCCCCATTGGATGTAGTGATCACAACATAATAGCTATTTCTAGGAAAGCAAAGGTACCCAAAGGGAAACCAAAAGTAATTTACAAAAGATCATATAAGAGATTTAGTCAGGATTCATTTTGTACTGATGTAAATAATGTATGCTGGCTTGATGTATACAAGCAAGATGATCCTGATGATGCCATTAAGGCTTTTGAAAATATGTTTTGCCCTGTGGTGGACAAACATGCACCAATCAAAAAATATAGTAAAAAATGTCAGAGCACCATGGATTGATACTGAACTGAGACGTGTTATGGTTGATAGAGATGTGGCAAAGAGTATTGCAAATAGGACTGGGAGTAAGGATGACTGGGAAACCTATTGTAAACTGAGAAACCAGGTTACTAAAATAAATCGGAAAAAGAAAAAGATGTTTTTCAAACTCAAAATAAATTAATGTAAATATGATGGTAAAAAACTGTGGGGCACCCTAAATAGAATAATGGGAAGAAAACCTGCCCAAACTCCATCTTTTATTGATACAGGTGATTCATTTCTAACAAAATCACACAAAATAGCAAACTATCTAAATGACTTTTTTATCAATAAAGTGGAAAAATTGAGACAAGAAATGTCATCTGTGAATTGTACCCCATCACATGGGAGTATAACTAAACAACTTATGAAAGACAATTTTTTTAAATTTGAATTAAATAAAGTAAATGTAAAGGAAGTGGAACAACAATTATCACCTATAAACACTGATAAACCAGGGGGGATGGATAATCTAGATGGAAAGCTTTTGAAACTGGTGGCCAGCAGTTTGGACAGACCTGTTTGCCACATCTTTAATACCAGCATAAAAAATAATGTCTTCCCTTCAGCATGGAAAGTAGCAAAGGTTATTCCTCTAAAGAAAAATGCAGCAGAGGGATTTTGTGGTAAAACAGTCGGCCGATCAGTCTACTACCAATTCTTAGCAAACTGCTGGAAAAGATGGTTTGTGAACAAATACAGTTCTTTTTTAAAGTGAATAATTTAGCTATTGACTTTCAGCACGCCTATCGTGAAGGACACTCAACTGGAACAGCATTAACTCAGATGACAGACGATTGCCTTAAATATATAGACAATAATAATTTAGTGGGAGCAGTGCTGTTAGATTTTAGTTCAGCTTTTGATGTATTAGACCATGAATTATTGTTAGATAAACTCAAATGTTACAATTTTGCACCTCACACTATGTGCTGGTTTAACAGTTATTTGTCTAATAGAAAACAATATGTATTTTATAATGGTAGTTTTTCGAACATGAAAGAGTTACAATGTGGTGTACCACAAGGAAGTTGTTTAGGGCCTTTATTATTCTCGATCTTCACCAATGATCATCCTTTTGTTCTAAATCAAACAAAAGCAGTTATGTATGCAGATGATACAACATTATATGTACCAGCAGCATCAACTGAGGAATTGTCTAGTGTTTTGGACAGGGAATTACAATCAGTAGTAAGGTGTCTATGGAGTAACAAGTTGGTTCTTAATATATCAAAAACAAAAAGTATTGTATTTGGATCTAACTTGGAACTTAAACATAAACCACAGTTAAATGTGTCTGTACAGGGAGTGCCTGTGGAGCAGGTAGATGACACAAAAATTCTTGGAGTAATTTTAGATAGCAGATTAAAGTGGTCAAAGCAGATTGAAAAAACGGTGGCAGTTATGGGGAGAAATCTGGCAGAGATGTGCTAAATTTTTACCACAACAATGCATTTATAACATTGTTCAAACATTAGTTCTTACTCATTTGGATTACTGTCCAGTAGTGTGGTCAAGCGCATCAAATAGAGATTTAGAAAAATTACAGTTAGTTCAGAATAGAGCCGTACAACTTGCTCTGAACTGTAAGAGCTAATATCACCAGAATGCATAGAGCCTTAGGTTGGTCATTGGTGAAGGACAGAATGATTATCTCTCTGCTCTGTTTTATAAGAAATGTTTCAATGTCCAAAATCCCAAATGTCCTGTACCATCAGTTTTCATACAGTAGTAATGGTCATAACTTCAATACTAGACATGCATTAAGAGGTTGTTTTTTACTTCCAGTCTCAAAAACTAATGCAAGGCAATGCACTGTTATGTACAGAGGAATGAAATTGTGGAATAGTCTGCCATCCGATATAACACATGTAACAAGTAAAGCAGTTTTTAAAAGTTTGAAGAGATACCTGATGGTACAGAACACCAGCCCTCTTCAAATATAACATGTTTTTGCTGCATACTTGATTCTGATAAACATCGAGGAACTTTGGTGGTCATTTTCATGCTGTTTTTTGGTATTATTGTCTCCTCTGAGCTGTAATTGAATGTTTTATTGATGACTTGAATATGGTGTAGGAATTTGTTGTTATTGACATTGTTATCATTATGAGTAGGTTTATTGCTGTTGATTCATTGTTGATTGTTTTGATTGTTTTGTAGATGGAGTTTATTGTTTTTTGTTTTTTTCCCTAGTTATTTTCTGTCTTTTTGTCTCTGAATTTTAAATAGATCATTGTTTTGTATTGCAATGTATTTTACTTCTGTGGACGCCAGGACCTTTGGTAGTGACTAATGGGGATCCTAATAAATAAATAAAAAACTATCAATGTGTATGCTGTGCTCCATTATTTAATTTTTGGGGATTTGCGTCTAAGATAAGATAAGATAAGATAAGATAAGATAAGATACACCTTTATTGATCCCACAATTGAGAAATTCCAGTGTTACAGCAGTCAAGGGTAAAGAGTCAAATTAAATATTTCAGTATTTAAAAACTTAAAAAACTAGACATGCAGAAAAAAAGTACAAAAACTACAAGAAACAGCAATAAATAATAATAATAATAATAATAATAATAATAATAATAATGAGCAGTGGATAAAAAGTATGCAATGGATTAAAGTGAACATATTTAGTGCAAAGTGAATATTGAATGTGCAAATAAACAACAACATGGGGGACAACAATGCTTATAGTGGTGTCCATAAAGTGTCCATAGTGTCCCTAAAGTGTCCATGGTGCAGTTTACTGTGAGCAGTGCTGGTTATGTAGCCTGACAGCAGCAGGCAGGAAGGACCTGCGATAGCGTTCTTTCACACACTTTGGGTGAATCAGTCTATCGCTGAAGGAGCTCTCCAGAGCTTTTATCTCCTCCTGCAGAGGATGGGAGTCGTTAGTCCTCAGAGATGACAGCTAGGCCTTGGTCTACAGAGCTAACCTGTACACCATAATGCCCCTGTGACATTTGTATTTCCCCTCAGGGATTCATCAAGTGTCCCATCATGTCCCGTGAAGCCCTGATTAGCCTTGCTTTGTTTTTTCTTGTCCTGTCATGTCTTATCCTGTCCTATCAGGCCCTGCCTCTTTTTGTCCTGTCTTGCCTCGCCATGTCTTGCTTTGTTTTGGCATGTCATACAGTTGATTAATGGATTTTATGTGGTCACGATTGGACTATAGATCATTGACCTGTTTAACATGGCAGTGGTTCCTTCCTCAAACAGAGACCACTCAGCGGCTGTGGTCCGTCTTTTGAAAGCGCCCCTCTGGATGATCTCAGCGTTTCACTGGATGTTGAGTCACTGAGAACTTACAGGCGGATGAATCATCTGATGAGTAATGTGATGAACATAACTGTATTCCAGTTAACTGCACCTCTTCTACAGAAACTTCTTATAGTGCCAAACACGACTCTTCCTCGTTCTCCATCCTCTGCTTGGAGGGGTGCTCAACATTTACAGTGTGTCACTGTGATAGTTTTTTTATGTTAAATTAAATCCCCTCACTTTTTTTATACCAGATGTCAAATACAAACTGTACTTTTTATCATTTACTTTTATATTGAAGCACAAAAGTAAAGTAAAAAAGTAAAAATCTTCCCACTTTTTTTAGCAGTACATAGAGGTCACTAAACTTCTAAATGGGTTCACGTAACATGACCAAACTTTGTAGAGAGGCACACATGAACACACACACACACACATGAACACACACACCCACACACACACACACACAAATAGACAAACCATTTACCCCGTCTTCTTTTCATAACTCATGCACTGGTTGTCATAGGGAGGCATCACTGGACTAGTGACAAGTGTTTGTGAGGTTGTGTGTGTGTGTGTGTGTGTGTGTGTGTGTGTGTGTGTGAGAATTTTGGTCGCCCAATGCCACAACATAAATTCAACCAAGTATCAATGTCAGAGACAAGAAGCATTTTGTAGGGACACTGACAGCAAGGAATATAATAAATAGAGCAATATAAAGTCAAATGATGAACAATGACAGGCAAATGTGATAGGATATTAGTTGTTACACCTCCTGATATATATATATATACATATACATACATATATATGTATATATGCATATATATAGGCACAGAAAGTAAGGAAATTTCTGTTTGATAGATTATTTCTAGAGCTGTACCGATACCACTTTTTCCTTCCCGATTCCGATCCCTGAACCTTAGGTATCTGCCAGTACCGAGTACCAATCTGATACCAGCGCGTAAAATAAAAATGTATGGGATATGCATTGTTTTATGTCTCAACTCCTAAAACTCTATGTAAAATATTAAGAATTAAATACATAATAGTAGAATGAATGGCATAAAACTTTTTTTTATAATTATTATCCAGTGTTGCCACAGATCAAGACATAGGTTGAAGTGCAGCCACACAATCTGGTAAAAAAAGACATTTACAGTAGAATGTAGGGCTTGTATTAACAAATACAAGAATTTTCACCAGATGACTTAAAGTAAGAAAATTAAAAAATAGTGGCGGGGCTAAAAGCTCACCACAACTACAGAGGCTACCAGCTTCATTTGAAACAGACTACATTATAAAAGGGACGTTATTTATTAATCCCTCTGTGTTTTTATATTTTTACTTTATATCCACCCGTTGCCTTGATAAAGTTAATACATTGTGTCATGATTTCAAACTCAACACTTCCTGAATTTGTTTCAAATTAAAAGCCCCTTATAACCTCAGCTGAGAGAATCCCTCCATTTACTAAATAGGCTTTTATTGTGAAACATTTGTAGGAACTTGGTTGTGGAGGATACAGTAGCTTGTATTTTTACATACGGCACTTCAAATGGAGCTCCTACCGTCTGCTGGCGCTTTTTACATTACTACAACAACATTTCAGCTGGCACATAACAGACACAGTGACTGAATAAAGATAGGACAAGAATAACCCGATGACATACTGTAACACACGCCGTGAAAGACGACTGGGGGATAATTGGTGTGTACCATCGTGTAATGTGTCATGTCTGTCGGCCAAGTCACGGCACGATTTTATGACTCTAGAATTGTGTAATGTGACATAGTGACTTTAAGAACGGGCATAAAAACCGTGTAGTATGAACCAAGCATAAATCCTCCTTTACCGTTTCTCCCACCTGCATGTCGCTCATTTTCAGTGTGTGACTGCAGCGTGTGCATGGGAGGAGGAGGGGCCGCTGCGTGCTCAGAGAGGGAGCGACAGAGAGAGAGAGGCGAGCGGAATGGAGCAACGAGCAGAGTCTCAGAGCTGCTTTTCTGAAGCAAAACAAAAGTTTACATGTTCTAAAAAAAAAGAGAAAACATTGCATGTCCTACGATGTGACTTTTGCACATGCGCACATCGCAATGGCGATGTTCAAACAATAGCGTGCGTAGTATCGGATTGGTCATAGGCCCGATGCCCGATGCCGCATTTTAGGCAGTGTCAGAGGCATTTCCGATACTGGTATCGGTACAACTCTAATTATTTCTTTGTTGTAACAGTGCTTCTTGGCAATAAATCCTATACCATTGGAAAGCCTGTTTATTTCCCTTTTGAATGGTGCCACATTTGTAAGGAACATGCATTTGTGGGATGAGCAGCAGAGTTGAGTATGTGGGTTGCGCCCATGAAAAATTTGCCAAATTATCTCTGCCAATGCCAAACAGCTTTTTTTTTTGCTGTTGCTGTTGACTTGTTTTGAGCTTCTGGTACCTCCAGGTGCTGAAAATCAGGTGCCAATCAGGCACATGTGAGCATGGGCCCTGCTACAGTGGTCAGTCTGCTCCAAGAATCGGCATGCCACGTTTAACTGATCTGGATAGGGCAACTTCAAGCTGTTGTGCCGCAGCATTATTTGGAGTGAGCCCTAGTACAATCTGCAAACTGAAGGCCAAGTTCCATATAGTCTGAGTGGGAGAAAGTTCGCTGCATAGATCAGCCTCTCATTGGGCGGAACGAGCCACCCGCTGAAGTCCCGCCCTATCACCTCAGGTTGCAGTTTTCAACACGTCCTTTACTAACTTTTGCAGTGTTTGATCTTGTGGGGATATAGCCATTTTTCTGCCATGGTTCGCATCCTGTAGGTGATATTTTTGTGGGCATGTTATACCAAAACCTGTTTCTCTCCAGCAATATTTTTGCAAGCGCACCGTTGCTATGGCACCGCCCAGAACGATCATGATTCGTTGAAAGAAATACAAGCAGCCGGGCTCCATATAACGGAGGATGTCAGAGACAGGGGCGTCCCAAGAAGACTGCACCCCAAAAAAACCGTGTCTTTATCCTGTCAGCACTTAGGAACTGTAGGCAGTCCTCTACAGATCTGCAATCAAGGTTTGCAGGACGTTATGGCTGATGGCTCTCTGCCCAGACAATCCGGAACAGACTGCAAGCAGCCAATCTCTGGTCTCATAGGGCTGCCAGGAGGCCTGCCATGACTGCTCTTCACCGTCAGGCCCTTTTGCGTTGGTGTCACCATGCACATGCACTGGAACCTGAACATGTGGAGGAATGTTATGTACAGCGATGAGTCCAGATTCTGCCTACGGCAGTTAGGTCGGAGGATCAAAGTGTGGAGAAGATGTGGAGAATGCTTTGCTGATTGCTGCACCAATAGAGTAACATCTTTTGGTGGAGGCAGTGTGATGGTGTGGGGCAGCATCTCCCTCACTGGAAAAATGAGGCTTGTCATCATTGGAGGTAATCTGCAGAGAAAATGCAGAGCGATATCGAAATTCTGCAACCAGTGGCAATCCCACATTTCCATAGTCTGGGACCACACTCTATCCTCGAAGATGACAATGCTCGCCCCCACAGAGCGGGGATTATCAGAGACTACCTCCAGATTTTGGAAGTGGAGAGGATGGAATGGCCTGCCAGCAGGCCTGATCTCAACCCCACTGAACACTTGTGGGATCAGCTTGGGTGTGCTGTTTGTGCCAAAGTGACCAACACAACCATGTTAGCTGACTTGCGACAAATGCTGGTTGAAGAATGGGATGCCATCCCAGAGCAGTGCGTGACCAGGCAGGTGACCAGCATGAGGAGGAGGTGCCAGGCTGTTGTGGCTGTGTATGGTTCTTCCACACGCTACTGCACCGTAAAAAATAAAAGGCTATGAAAACTCAAAAATTCTAGGTAACTGGCTGCAATAGATTTTTGCGTTTTGAGTCCAACTAAAACTCTCAAGTTTTGAAGAAAACTACATAAATTTAAGACAATTTCAGATAACTTATAAATTAACTTTGACATAACTTCAAATTTAGATTTTTTAAACACTTAAAATTCAGTAGTCTCAACTAATTATTTTTGTTTCAGATAAGTTAGCTTTGAAATGCATCAAAACTCAACATTTTGAGTTGTACTTATAAATACTCTCAAACATGATAAGTTATGGCAACTAAAACTTTTCTATTATGCCTATATATGAGACAAATACAAATAATACTAGTTCAGTAAAACATGTTTATTTAAACATTAAATACAACATTCCAGCAAATATGCAGGAAGATTAAATCTCTTAGTATCTACCAATAGTGCAAGTACTAGACTGCACACAAACAAAAAGATGCAGACTGGTGTGGACATGTTAAAAGCGTCCAAACCACAACACAGTTCAAAAGCACTGTAATAACAATCCTGAGCTTAGTAACACCATTATAAAAAGTGCAAATATGCAGGAGAATGAAATCTCTATCTACCAATAGGTGCAAGTACACTGCACACAAACAAAAAGATGCAGACTGATGTGGACATGTTAAGAGTCCAAACCACAACACAGTTCAAAAGCACTGTAATAACAATCCTGAGCTTAGTAACACCATTACAAAAAGTGCAAATATGCAGGGGAATGAAATCTCTATCTACCAACAGGTGCAAGTACACTGCACACAAACAAAAAGATGCAGACTGATCCTAAAAACATCCTGGTTTGAAGAAACATGTTAAAACAGTCCAAACCACAAGACAGTTCAAAAGCACTGTAATAACAATCCTGAGCTTAGCAACACTAGACATTAGACATTACTTATACATCGCAGTTTTAGCTTCAGATGATTGCTTCCCCCCCAATGTTATCATTTTTAATCGAGTGAAAAAAAAGTTATTTTCTTAAAAAAAAAAAAAAAAAAAAAATCCCATCTTTGTAGAACTGTAGGAACATAACCCTGACAGGGATGAGTCCTTTGCTTGCAAAACAGGCCCAAAAGCCAGCCAACATAACTAAAAAATAACAAAAAAATCAAATGTAATGTAAATAAAAAGATGGGCTTGTGGCTAAGAGTGAGGCCTTGTTATTGTCAGGCTTCTTACAGCAAGAGCTTTGTTTTCAGGCTCCGCACACGCTGTGAACAAGAGGGTGTAAGCTCCATAAAGATGTGCTGCACTGTTTCAAACGTATATCTGAAATGTCTTGGGAACTCTATGTTCAATGCATAAAGTAGGCCAAACAGGTAAGCAAAGGCAGTGGGAAGGTCTGGAATGTCTTCGAGCACAATAGTCTCCTCCAACACCACAGCAATGCTGTTAACAGTTTGAAGCGAGGCCGGTGCACCATCATCCACGAACACGGTGAGCACTCCCATTTGGACCCCTTTTGTTTGTCCGTCTTCTGGATCAGTTTCCTGTTAAAAGCAGAAATTCGGCCAAATTTAATACTGTTAAGATAACACTTTAATTAAACACCCATGTCAGGGTGTAATTTTAAATTTGTGTATGTGTAAAAGGATATTATTCTGTATGTATGCATACAAGTCTGTCCCTGCTAGAAGTGATGTAAATCAACCCCTGGAGCAACTTTAGCCATAGCCTACAGTAGGAGACAGTCTTGTGTCTCAGCCTGAGTAAACCTGTAGTTTACAGTTAATGTACTATACAGTTTTTTGCCTGTGATCCTGATTGCTATTCCTTTGTAGATGTGCTGTAGTTGTGAGACTACAAGTGTTAAAGAGGAACTATGATTTTTGCCTAAACTTTGTTTCATTTTTACCTTAAAGGTTGAATATGGAGAATGTTTATTAAAAGCTATATTTTTTCAAAAATAATACACCCACGGTGCGTTTAGAGGGGTGCAGAATAATTGTGGCTCATTTCTTCGCTGTTTTCCTAAGCCTCCTCCCGGTTATTTACTTTTGTTTTCAACAAAGCCTTTTTATAATCAATCGGTGGATCGATGGATTATCAAATGCATGTTATGATGCGTGTATTTGTGTAGTCTTATCTGTCATAAACAAGAGATTACGGTTTACGGGGCATGTTGGTGTCGCAGAATCCACCGCCACTGAGACGAGAGCTGTGACACCAGGTCCGAGGCCCTGATCGCAGGTTTGGTTTTTAGCAGCAGTGTGTAACCCCGTCAGCGCTGTGGAACGGCTGCCCCGCAGTTTTGCTCTGTCCTCCGCCCATCGTCAATCCCCACCGGGCACGCCACGGCAGCGCAGCGCTGCCTTGCGAGCCGGCCGTATTCACGTGAAATCACAAGATCACGCGATAATCTAACATATTACTCAAAGGTAGTTTCTGTAAAGTTAATTTAAAATCATATTTTTATAATCTTCAGTCCTTTCTGCCATTGTCCTTATAAAAGGGATCTGTAATGTCATAAATAATTGACGTAATGTTGATGTGAAGTTGTGATAATCAATATGAACTATTGGGTTTTATTTTGAAAGGGGGTGGAAGTGTTTTACTTTGATACTGTGTCTGACTTCCTGTCTGGTGCGATCTGCTACGGATTGATAGCGCTGCGGCGCAGAGAGCCACTGCTGGGACGCTGCTGTGACGTGCCGCAGCGTGCCTGGTGGAAATGTGAGCATTGATTAGAGTGGCAGCGATCAGCTCCAGTGACCGCGGCGCTGACGTTCCGCGGCGCTGACGGACCCGGTGGAAATCCGGGTAAGGCAGAGAGCCTCCACTCTCTCTGTTACAAGCTACAAGTCATTTATCTAACATCACAATTTGTCCAAAGCTGTTTATTGATGGTAAAAATGAAACAGAAGGTAAATATCCTGCATAGTTCTTTGTGCTACTCTGATCAGAGCAGCGTCCCTAGTAACGGTCTGTTACAGTTAGCAACGGTCTGTTACAGTTAGCAACGGTCTGGACTGCAGGAATTATTTTTCTGTTGTTGTTGTTGCCTACCTTGATCAATAGATTGTGATATTCTGGTAAAACTCAACGGTTTTGGAGTGATAGTGCTGGTTAAATCAATGACTTGTAACTTGTTCCAGGGAGAATGGAGGCTCTCTGCCTTCCACCTAGCATCTCTTGGCTGAAAACCAGCCTTGTAAGATCAGAGCCTCATCTTGCTCTCATCTCAGCGGCACCACGACACAAACAAGTAACCCGTAATATCTTGTGATGGATAGAACTACACACATCGTAACACATCAATGATAAATAACGTTATCCACCGCTCCATGGATTGATTTCTTGCCGGCTTTGTTGAAAACAAATGCACATGGAGGAGAGAAGGGTTAGCAACACAGAGGAGAAGCGACTGGGCTAGCCCTTTATTCATCAACAGACTGTGACCTTCATTCACTTAGAGTACTACTTTATTTCAGCATTTATAGATTTATAAGGGACATTGCTACCATAACACTGTTAATCAAGTACAATTTGATTTCTGCTACTGTTCAGATGTTTATTACATGAATTCACCTGTTCATCAAGAACATCCAAGAGGCTCTCCATGTCTTGTCCAAAGGCCCCTTTCCTGGCACGATACAGTTTGAGTAGTCGAGGACAATAGGTGTCTAGGGCTGCTCTAAATGTCCCCAACAGGTCCTTGGTCGTTACACGGTAGAACTCGCTGCAAATCTGTGGAGCATGAAAGAAACAAACAAACAAAAAAAAAAAAACGCACACAAAAAAACGGCACACATAAATGCAACCAAACCAAGCATAGTTTTGTGATATCAAATAGTTAGCAACTTTTTCACACACACATTTACTTACCTGTTCCTTAAGAAACAGGGCAGGCCATCTCTCCTGGATTTCCGTGACCATGGGCTGCACCTCAATAATCTCCTTTCTCCTGAGGGAAAATGTGAGCTCCATCTTCTGACTGATAAGTTCCATGTCTTTCCACTTCTTTTTGGTTTCATCCACCAAAACACATCTTTCATCTTCTAGAGTGTCATCATCAAAGTTTTCTGGATGATCAGGCAAATTATTGACTTCGCCTCGCTTTGGTTTTTTCAAGGAAAAGCCACCTTCATCAGGATCTTCAGACCGCCCTCTTCTCCTGTTTACACTGACCTCATGACAACCAGCCTGTCGGAGCTTTGCTCGGTAATTCCCAAGCTTGTATTTGATGCTTGTTGTCCAGCCATCATATCCTGTTCCACTACCAGGCTCCTTGAGGCATGGATGTTTGCAGACAAGTTCAGAAGCAACTGATTCAATTTGACTTTTATCAGGGTAAGCTTTCAGAGCAAACATTTCTTGTGCCAGCTTGTCTAGAATTTCCATTTTTACATCTCTTGTTAGACTCAGACCTTTTCCAGTTTTTTGAAATGTCTCATTTCCCTTACGCAGCTTTAACTCTACATCATATGCAAATGAAGGAACTGGAAAAGGAGAAGGCCACTCTGAAGCACTTCGCAAAATGGTCTGAATAATGGAGGATGTGCTGTGGGAAGAGTTAGGCGAACTGATACTGGCTGTATCAAGAGAAGAGATGGATGCTTGACTTGGTGTTTGTGATTCATCACCACTATTCCAAACAATGTGCAAGACAGCCTTTTCTGCAGGCAACTCTCCCATGTCCATTAAGTTGCAGAATGCATTCTCAAAGTCTGGATCCTCATATTGTACAGAGAAATCACCTTCGAGTTCAAGTTTTTCCTGTAGCTCATCTAGTAGTTGCTCCACAGATTCAGGGCGTTTAGTCAGTTGAACTTTCCTAATGAGTTTGGGGTTGATGTTTACACGTAGCAACAAAGCCTGTGAAGACAAAGAAAAACATTTTATACACAAGCATGGTCAAACAATAATTCTTGGATCATACACATCTATAGTACATACCATTACATTCAATGCAGTAGACACGCTCTTGGGGTTACCATCAACTTTCCAGCGACTTGGTATACAGTTAGGGGCTGGTAGTCATTCAAGTCCTCAGGATCCAGGATTTCGACATCCACACAACTAGTGTCAATAACTTCGTAAGATCTGTAGTGTTCCATAAACCAGGAGGAGAGCTTTGTGGTTACAAAAAACACTTTCTCAAAGTTGATGACAATGTTCAGAAGTTTGTAAAACTCAGACAGTCCACTGCATTGCCCAGCAGAAATGATCATGCCTTTTGCATAGTGGGTTCCATGTAAATGAACATCTTTGGTAAGGGATACAGAATCTTGCTGTGGAAACTTGTTTTGAATTGCCATCCTGAGTTTTTCCTCCAATGGTGCTGTGTTAACCCTGTCAACACTGGCTGTGTACAGCTTTGGTTTAAACAGACTTTTGCCATCAAGGTAATATGCCATCATTTGTTGATCTTTAGTAGAGAGAGTAAGAAGGATGTTCTTGAAATTGAGAACATCATGCACCACTTTTTTAAAGAAGTTGTGTTTGGACTCAAAGCGCATGGTCCACAAGTCCACTAGAGGTCCAAAGCAACGTATAAGGTGTACATAATGTTCAATATAGTGATGTTTTGGCAAACACTTGAAGTCAGGAAAAGTGTCAAGAAGCAGCTTGCGATGGTCATATATTTTAGTCTCCAGATAACACAGTATTTCCTCTGATATATTAGTAGAGACAATAATCTCCACAATCTCTTTGAGGTCCATTAATATTTCCCATGAGGGCTCCTTTTCTGGAATACTGCTCCCAATCAAAAGAGGAAGTAAACGTAACAGTGTCCAGTTTTCGTGTCCGTTTCCACTGATTCTTCTCTTTCCAAAGCTGGCTTTTGTAATTTGTTTTGGCTTGTTAACCTTATCAGAATGTTTATATGGAAACAGTTTTATGCGGCTATTCAGCCCATCAAATGTAATGAAACCTTTTCTTACCAAATCTTTAAGACACAAACATAACTCTACTGGGATAACACCTTCAAAGAAGTCGTGTAAAATATCTGGGGGAAACCCAGTAACAGGATGGAAATGGGACAAATGCTTATGAAGTACACAGGCCTTTTTCACACCATTCACAGTTTGTTCATCACCAGATTCAAGTTCCTCCACAAAGGTGTTGTGCTGTTCCACAGTTCTTAGTTGACAATCTCTTGCTTCAACAGTATTAATTTGGTCCCGATTAATACAACAAAATCGGCAAAAATGTTCAACATTGAATGATTCCTGGAAACCTGCTAGGCTATGTGCCCCAAGATTATCTGCGCACACACAAAATACTGTCCCCTTCACAAATGTATCTAGTGCCTCCACAAACACCCCATTCGTTTCCAAAAATTGTATATCCTTAATCAGTGGATGAAGAAATGCATCATACCCAAACTGTTTCACATCAACACTCTTTCCAAGAAGAGCCAGTTGTATTAAGGGCAGAGTAGAGCGAAACTTGGCTGGTAAATTCAGCAAAATCCAGTAAACAGCAGTTATTTTATGTATTGTTCTAGATGTCCCCAAAGGGTTACATACTTCAAAATCGTCTATATACAGTCCAATAGAAAAACTTGTCTCTTGCACACCCAAAAGTGTATTTTCTTTGTAGTACTGGCCGTCTTGAAATGACCCGTATTGACCTGGTTTGCTTTCTTGATCAAAAACTAACTTCTCTGTAAAATATGACTCTCTCAATAAACTCTCTAGAACTTGAATAAGTGGAACATAAACAAAACTATTTTTATGGGTATATTTATATGTGTATTCAGTTGGTGCAATCACAGGGAAGTGCTCGTTAAAATAGATATTCCTCCTGTAATTAGTGGAGAGAGCACCTTTTGCTTCAGTGCTTACAATAAGTGGATTTTTTTTTTACAATTGCATCATTAATTTCTTTAACAACACAATCATCTACTTGAATGTCATGTTTAGTTAGCACCTCTTTGATTATTTGTAGAGAATGACATTTAGTGAAATGGAGGATGTCGTTCAATTCCTCAACAATTGTCTGTAAAGCACTTTTTGAAACATGTAATACAGTTTGCATACACAGAAAAAGTGATGCAATATTATGTTCTATAGTGTCAGTGTCTATATACTCTTCCTCAGCCCTGTCATTTGAATCCTCATCAGTTTGTGATCTCTCACTTTCACCACAGATATCTGACGTCTGGTTCACATTTTCAGGTTCAATTGCACATGCTACATTTTCTCTAACACAAGTTCTTATGTCCTGTTTATGTTTGTGTTTTCTGCTTCTGTGAGAAGTGAATGTTTTTAAATTGTTAGTTTTAAACTCACACCGCAAAAAAGGGCAATGCACTGTCTGTCTATTTCTTAAATGATGTGCAAGATGGATGAAAAATGTGCATTGAGTGCAATTTTCTCTGAATTCACAAGACTCACAAAAAAAAGTGCACGTCTCCTCCCTTCTCCTTGTCCTGCAATGTGATCTTCTACAATGTGTTTTCAGTGCCCCGTGGGTCCGGAAAGTGCACACACAGTCGCTGTAAATACAGGGCCAGTTAGCTCCTCCTCCGTGCCTCAGACGATAGTGCTTGAAGAGACCCTCTTGGTTTGTGCAGGCAAAATCACAAGATTTGCACCTCATAGGACAGTTGCAACAAGAAATAAAAGTCCAGTTACTTGATAAAATAAACAAATAAATAACAAAATATACACTCAAAAAATGTGCAGCATAAAAGACCCTCCGTACACAAACTTGTCAGTCCACCAATTTATCATTTAATATATATTGTTTCTCTGTTGGTGCTGTCTCATAGTATGTATAGTATGTGTTGTCATACATACTGGTGGTATAAACTGATTAGATACATGGTTTCATTTTTCATCTCCTACACTTTTCACTCTGGTGCAAACCGCATCACTGACAGAGTGTAATGTTTCCATGACGACCGACCGGAACAAGACGAGCAGTATGTCATGTTTACATGACTCCCGATTGTAAAAACGAGTCTCTAAAGTCACACTAAACTTTAACATCAAAGACATACGTGCGCAGTATACCGGTTATTTGTAGCACTGCTTATTTTGTTTACTAAATGAGCTCCAGTTCGACTGTAGCCGCACTAACGGAGCCGACAGAGCTAACGTAGCTAACGTAGCTAACTGGTAAACAGACGGACATTTTCGGCAGTATGGGAGGCATATCTAATACCGGTACTGGAATCGGAACAACTCTAGTCCGGTCCAGTGTTATATCTTGATGACTCTGGCTGTTTAATTTTAACTTGGTAACACGTTTTGAGTTGCTAACAGGCTACCTTGGTAACACGACATACACAGCCCTCATACAACAACCACAGGTAGCTCAGTGTGTCTGTGTGCTCCCCAGTGCCCGCTCGTACTAGGCTGTGCACCCATCTGTTTATTTAACAATGGTTAAGTTACTGGCATATTTAAACGAGTCCTTCCCATTTAATTTATACATGATTTATGCATTGAAAGAACTCTCTTTAGCCGTGAGAGGAATACTTCTCCGGATACCAATGTTAAAAGGCCAATAAATATATAATAAAAATAAAGTATATATAATTAAGTATAATCTACACGCGTGAACCCCGACTTTTAGTATCATATTGAGCAAAATACTCACCTTGAGAGTAAAAAATCTCGAAGAGATGTCGGCAGCACATGGACACAGTGTGGTTGTGATGGAACCCCTGCAGATATGCGTTGGAGACCCCCAGTTCTTGTTCTCTAGTTTTCTAGAACTTGTCCTGACCTCAAATGCACAGTTTTGAGGTTTGCTAACTCAAATTATTAAGTGAGACCAACTTTAGCCAAGAAACTTGAAAAAGATAGTTGGAATACATAGATTGATTAGTTTACAACACAACTCAACCTTTTTTGTTTAGTTAGCTGAAAAAATATGGTTAGGCCAATAACTTTAAGTTTTCATTTTTAGAGTGTGAGGCTCCTGTTTGTTAAATGAATAAATTGTTAAATTGCCAGTATGTCTTGTTTCTTCAGACTTCAATCATTCAATCCACCAAAAAACACCAAACAAGAGTCAACAGCAAAAAAAAGCTGTTTGGCATTGGCAGAGAAGATTTGGCAAAAACCCACATACTCAGCTCTGCTGCTCATCCCACAAATGCATGTTCCTTACAAATGTGGCACCATTTAAAAGGAAAATAAACAGGTTTCCAATGGTACAAGATTTATTGCCAAGAAGCATTGTTACAACAAAGAAATAATCTACCAAACACAAATTTTCTTACTTTTTTTGCTTAGTTTATTTAGTGCTCAACAATTAAATTTCTATTAGATAATTGATTAGTCAACAAAAAATAATAAGTTACTATGATGATAATAATTAAATAGTCATTATTAGTGCTGGCTTGCTATTCTTTATTTAATACCATAAATAAAGGTGTGAAAGAAAATTAATTCTCAACCAACAGAAGTTGACAAAATCTCCTTCATCGTGATTGAAAGCTTCAGAACAGTTTCTAAAGGAACCTTGTAGTGAGGTTATTTGGTCAGTCATAAATAAAAACTGCGGTGTGGTTACTCTGGGCTCCGATAACTTACCGGTAACTGATTACATAGGGAGGGCATCTGTCATATTTGACATTTTGTACACATTAATAAATTGAGATATATCAAGTGATAATGATAATATATGTTTCAACTCATTCATCAACAGCTGTCTGTACATTAATATAGCAGCATGCGAGGAGTCACGTGGGACCGCCGGGAAAGATGGCAGCACACTAGGAGAGCTCCTGACAACCATCAGTTAATTACATAAATTTGGAAACATACACTTCGCTTTCTGGCAGAATAACGCCGACTTTTTGCCGATCAAAATGCCTCCAAAAGCTAAACCTCCTACACAACCACAGCAGCCTGCTTCTCACGCAGCATCCCCGCCTCGTAGTGACTCCCCCTCGCATCCGGACGGAGCCGCAGGCGGCACTCCCCCTTTGACTTTAAGGCCGAGCTGCTCTCCTCACTCCGTGTCGAGATGGCGGCTATTTTCAAAACCGAGCTTCAAGCGGCCCTGACCGAGAACTTGTCAAACATCAAGACTGAGCTGCAGGCAGTGAAGTCGGAGTTATCTGGCAGTATTACAAACATCCAGTCTGATGTGCGCGCTCTGAAGGACACCGTAAGTGAAATGGAAACATCACTTTCCACCTGCACCGACGACATTACTACGCTACAGGCTAAAGTGGAGCATCTGTCAGCAGATCTGATAAGATTGGACAATAAATGCAAGGATTTGGAGGCGAGATCTCGGTGCAATAACATATGGTTAGTGGGAATTCCCGAGGATTTTTCCACCTCTTCTACTGCTACAGCTATTTCCTCTCTGCTCAAGGAGGCTTTTAAACTCGAGAAGGAGCCTTTTGTGGACCGCGCTCATCGTACTCTCCAGCCGAAGCCGAAACCCGGAGAGCGCCCTCGCCCCATAATCGCCCGTCTACATTATCATACGGACTGTGTGGACATATTGCGCCGAGCCAGGGCCCAGCAACGGATCAAGATTGGTGACATAAGTTTCTCTGTCTTCCCCGACCACACTCCGAGGATGGCTCGCACCCGAGCCGCCTTTAATGATGTCTGACGCCAGCTCCGTGAGATACCGGGGATACGCTTTGGACTGCTTTACCTGGCGCTCCTCCGGGTTACACACAACAGTGCTGAGAAGGAGTTTAAATCACCAGAAGAGGCCAGCGCATTTATCAGGTCACCCGACACATAAGAGAACTGAGAAAAGATACACAACACTGATGAAGTAGTGACGCTTCACAATTAATATTGACAGTTGTCACTTTTTCAGTTCATATACAAGCGTGTTTCTTAACTTCACGTCTTCACAGTTTGTGTTTTGTATTCTTTTCACTTTTTCATCTTCACATTATGTGGTTTTCAGTTTAACTTGGACTTGATTAGGTGTGCCTAGCTGTCAAATGTTGCTAAGTTTGCGGGAGCTCGAAGCAAAGCCTGACTGTTACTATTAGGCTAAAAACCGTAAGCATTTGTTTTAGGGATCTGACTCGTTGTGGAGTTAGCACTGGGTTCTCCATCGTTTGGGGATGGGGTCGTTGTAAGTGCTATGGGGGGAGGGGAGTGGGGGGGGTGTTCAGTTTTCAAGTGTTTTTGTCTCTTCTTTTGTCTCTTCTATTAAAGGTATGGGGAGTCCAATTAAGAGATCGAGGATATTTGCTCATTTGAAACGTCTTAAAGCTGACCTAGTGTTTCTGCAGGAAACCCACATGCGCACGAAAGATCAGGTCAGACTTAAATGTCTTTGGGTTTCTGAGGTGTTTCATTCACATTTCAACTCTAAAGCCAGGGGGATTGCTATTTTAATTGGTAAGTCAGTTCAGTTTTCATCTTCTGAGGTTATATCAGACAAAAATGGCAGATACTTAATTGTCACAGGTACACTATTCCATGTTCCCATTTTATTAGTTAACATATACGCCCCCAATTTTGATGATCCACACTTTATGAATAAGCTCTTTGAATGTCTTCCCTCATTGAATAACAACCTCCTTATAGTTGGGGGGGACATGAATTGTGTAATTGATCCCAATCTAGACCGCTCTAACCCATGAACTCTGACCCCATCATTAATGTCGAGGTCACTTTCAGATTTCATGTCCAAGAATGGTTGCATTGATCCTTGGAGATTTTACAACCCTCACACCAAGGAATATTCCTTCTTTTAACAGATGCATCAGTCTTTTTCTCAGATTGATTATTATTTTATTGATGCTAAACTAATTCCTAAAGTGCTGACTGTTAATTACCACCCTATTGTTATTTCTGACCACGCCCCTCTTTCTTTAGATATTCAGTTTTCCCCACAACCCCGGTACTCAACATCTTGGAGGTTCAATACTTTACTTCTTTCAGATGATAAGTTCAATAAATTTATTGCAGCTAAAATTGATGATTTTATTGCTATAAATCAAAATGAGATGGAACCAGTCTCATGTTCATTGCTGTGGGAATCATTAAAAGCATACCTATGGGAACAAATCATCTCCTACTCTGCCTATTTGAACAAGTCCCGTAAAGCCAAATTGCAAGAACTAAGTATTAATATCACTAAATTGGACCAACAACTCGCTGCTCGCCCCTCTCCCAGTTTACTTAAACAACGTGTTGAGTTACATACTGAATTTGATCTCATCACCACTAGTGATGCAGAGCGACTTCTTTTACGATCACGCTCCACATATTATGAACATGGTGATAAGGCAAGCCGGCTCCTGGCTCATCAACTACGTCGCCAGGCAGCCTCATGTATGATCCCTCAGATAAAAGATTCATCGGGCACATTGCATAGGGATCCCACCACCATTAATTCTGTTTTTCACTCATTCTATTCCTCTTTATATAAGTCTGAATCTCCACCTGACACCACTGAAATGAATTCGTTCCTAGATAGCCTCGATTTCCCTGTGATAAACTCAGATGCTGCTAAAGAACTTGACTCACCATTAACGGTAGAAGAAATCATTTTCGCCATGAGAAACATGCAAAATAATAAAGATCCTGGCCCGGATGGATTTCCAGTTGAATTTTTTAAAAGATTTCAGGATAAACTGTCCACTTTACTACATGCTGTATATAAGGAATCGTTGCAACATGGCACTCTCCCTCCCACTTTAAGGCAAGCCTCCATAAGTCTCCTCTTAAAAAAAGATAAGGATCCAAATCTTTGCAGCTCTTACAGACCTCTCTCTTTAATAAATGTGGATGCTAAGATCCTAGCTAAAGCTTTGGTATAGCGTCTGAAAAATATTGTACCAACTATTGTTTCACAGGAGCAGACTGGATTTGTTAAGGGGCGGCATCTATTCTTTAATGTCCGTACACTCTTAAATATTATCTACTCTAAAACTACCACAACAACACCTGAAGTAGTGATTTCGGTCGATGCTGAAAAAGCGTTCGACAGGGTTGAATGGGACTACTTATTTACTGTACTAAGGAGGTTTGGGCTGGGAAATGTATTCATTTCGTGGATACGTCTCCTTTATACATCTCCTCAAGCTAGCATCTCCACCAATAGCATCCAATCCAGTTTTTTCACTCTAACCTGTGGCACCAGACAGGGGTTTCCCGTATCTCCCCTATTGTTCGCACTAGCTATAGAGCCCCTGTCAATCTTTCTGAGGTCCTCCTCCATATTTACTGGGATTTCACGATTGGGCGCAGAATTTAAGTTATCACTTTATGCCGATGATTTGCTGTTGTATGTCTCGGATCCTGTCCTTTCCATGCCAACAATTTTATCCGCTTTTCAGAGATTTGGATCATTCTCAGGCTATAAAGTGAATATCTCTAAAAGTGAATGCTATCCTATCAATGCTTCTGCATCACAGCTCACCCAGATTGATATCCCTTTTAAATTGAGCCTGTCTGGCTTTAGGTATCTAGGGATCAATGTAATCAGAACATTAAACTCTCTTTTTTCTGCTAATTTCTCGCCTTTAATGTCTAAAATTAAATCTGACCTCCAAAGATGGAGAAGTTTACCTCTCTTGTTAATTGGAAGAATTAATATAGTTAAAATGAACATTTTGCCCAAATTCCTATTTTTGTTCCATTGTCTCCCACTTTTCCTGCCAAAGCATTTTTTTAAAACAATTGATCAAAGTATTTCTGACTTTTTATGGTGTGGAAAGGCACCCAGGATCCACAGATCCACACTTCAGAGATGTAAATTCAACGGTGGATTGTCACTTCCAAATTTCCAACTGTATTATTGGGCAGCACATATCCACAAAATTTCGTTTTGGTTCAAATCAATGGATCTGCCATGGTGTAACTTAGAGGCACAGTCATGTGTTTCATCCTCCCTAACTGCTTTACTTACCTCTTCTATTCCATCCAACCTCTCTGGCTTTACAAATAACCAAGTGGTTCGTTCCACACTTAAAATTTGGTATCAGTTTAGGAGGCACTTCAAATTTAAGTCAGCATCTACTTTAACTCCTTTACTGAGGAATCATTTGTTTCGACCTGCGCTTACAGATTCAACCTTTTTTGCATGGCATAATAATGGCCTGAAATGTTTTAATGACCTTTACAAGGATGTTTTTTTTCACAGCTTTACGGATCTCTCAAGAGAATTTCATTTCCCTCCCTCTCATCTTTTTCGATACTTTCAAATTAGACACTGCGCTAAAGCTTTGTTTCCAATTTTTCCCTCCTCATCACCGAGCCTACAGTGGGAGGAGCTTCTAAGCCACGACCCACTTCAAAAGTCACTCATCTCTAAAGTTTATAATGAAATTATGTCTTTTGATTCCTCACCAGTTACTAGAGTCAAGGCTGCGTGGGAACGAGAACTGGGTCTGAACTTGGAGGATGACTGGTGGGACACTGCTCTTAAAAAAATTTACACAAGCAGTATTTACACAAGCTCAACCTGTGCCCGTCTCACACTTATACAGTTTAAAGTTCTGTTTAGAGTTAATTTTTCCCAAGCTCAACTGTCACAAATCTATCCCAGTATCACCGACAATTGCGACAAATGTCATGCTTCATCCTGCAATTTAACCCATATGTTTTATTCTTGTTTGCTACTTTCTTGCTTCTGGCAGAATTACTTTGATACCATGTCAAAAATACTTTCAATGATCACAACAGTCTCCCCCCATGTCGCCATATTTGGGCTCCTAGAAGACCATAAGCGGTTTACCTCTAATCAATTAGATATTTTAGCTTTTACTTCCTTACTGGCACGACGCCATCTCCTTCTTCACTGGAAGTCAACTAAAGCTCCCTCTAGCACTCAGTGGCTCAATGACACTATGTCTTTTCTAAAGCTGGAGAAGATCAGATATTCAGTGAAAGGTAACTCTGATAAATTTTATAACAAGTGGCTTCCCTTTTTAACATTCTTTCACTCTCTACAGTCTCTGCCCCCTGATTGATGGACCCCCCACTCCCTCTCTCTCTCTCTCTCTCTCGCTCTCTTTTTTTTCTGTTTTTTGGCTTCCTTTTTATTTTTATTCACACTGAGTAGCTTAAACACTTATTCACTTATTCAATTATTACACACTAGTATCCTTATTTATTTATTTATTATTCTTTCTGGAATTGTGTATTGTTTCTTGTTTCGCCCGATTACGTTCTCATGGGCCACAAAAGGGAAAAAACATCCTAGGAGGAAGACTGTATGCCTTGCTCTTCATTCATCGAGATGCACAGTATTTCTATTGGATCAATATATTTATATTTTTCATTGTGATACAGATGTGATGTGATGTGATACTCAATGTAAATATGACATTGGTTCCTGTTTTAATGTGCCTTAACTCCTAATAAAAATATTCAATTTAATTCAATTCAATTTTATTTATAAAGCCCAATATCACAAATCACAATTTGCCTCACAGGGCTTCACAGCATATGACATCCCTCTGTCCTTATGACCCTCGCAGCGGTTAAGGAAAAACTCCCCAAAAAAAACCCTTTAACGGGGAAAAAAACGGTAGAAACCTCAGGAAGAGCAACTGAGGAGGGATCCCTCTTCCAGGACGGACAGACGTGCAATAGATGTCGTGCAGGACAGATCAGCATAATAAATTAACAGTAATCCGTATGACACAATGAGACACACAGAGAGAGAGAGAGAGAGAGAGAGAGAGAGAGAGAGATGCAGGTAATGACAGTAGCTTACAACAACATTATTGAAAGTAATAATATTAGAGTTATAGTTCTGGCTACTGTGGTACAATATGTTGAAAGTATGTATTGATATCTGGCAGTATACATGTGTGACAATAGTCATATGTGTATAATAACAGTAGAAGTATGCCTAATGACTAATGATGGCAGCAGCAGCAGGAGGCATCTGGCAGGACCATGGCAGCAGCACAACCACACACGTCACGCTGTCCAGGCACCGCTGCGATATGAGTTAATCTGAGAGACAGTGGAGCACAAAGGCTCCAGAGAAGAAGCCGAGTTAGTGACATCCAGAATGGCCGAGTTAGCAAGATGCAGTAATAGGATACGAGAGAGAGAGAGAGAGAGAGAGAGAGAGAGAAGGAGAGGAGGTGTCCGGTGTATTATAGGGGGGTCCTCCGGAAGACTAGGCCTAAGTCAGCCTAACTAGGGGCTGGTACAGGGCAAGCCTGAGCCAGCCCTAACTATAAGCTTTATCAAAGAGGAAAGTCTTAAAGGCCCAGTGTGTAAAATGGGTTGAAAACCGTTGGAAACAGTGACATCAGTGGTCAAATTCTAGATTGCAGGGCTCACTCGCTCACCCCTCCTGTCGGGTAAATGACAGTGGCCTCGTAGGGACAAAAAGCCTTGCGCACGACTTTTTCAGGAGTAGGTCTATCTAGCGACGAGGTGAATGTTTATTTAGAAATCTAAACCATGTTACAATATTGTAATGAATCCCTCACAAGCAGGAGACCAGAGGAGCGTTCGGGAAAAAGGCCCGTTTATTTGAGCACTCCAGAAACTCCGGTAACACTCCAGGGGGTAAAAGACTCCGTCCCAAACTCTGACTCTTCTAGCGTAACAGACACACTTAATAGCTTTACACACATACTCGTTTACGATACTAAGTGGGGACCCCCCCTCCCCTCTCTGCTCCGCCAATCTCCAGCCTGCACACTGACTGACAGCGTAGCCGGTAAACAGTGCTCAGCTGTTTATTTGGCCTAGCAATATCTCCGGACTATAGTAGCTGCAATGGACGACTTTGAACGCGATTTTGAAGAGTTTCTTGTAGCGGACACAGACCCAGAGCCATACCTGTTTGAGCCGGAGCATACAGATGAGGAACTCCATGTGTTTGATGCTGAGCGGGTGAGAAGAGAGGCTGAATGCACAGAATGGGATTCGGTGCTACTGCTGCCATTGTTGGGGAGATATCACCAGGAGGAAAAGCGCCGCAGAGAGTGCATCACAAGGAGTGCAGTTGCGTCTTCTTTTCCTCGCAGATGACAGTTCGCGTTCATTCTCTCCTGTTGCGTGGTAAGTGTGGTCCATTTGCAAACTTTATAACTAAAAAAACTTTTCACTACTCTCTATCGACGAACTACTAACACTCTGCTGTTTCCTCCTCCTTCTTCCTTCCTTCCGCTGTCTTCGTTGGTTCATTTATACACGCGAAACGCGTTCTCCGGCTGGCTGGATTGTCCACTCGGTCTGCCGTACATACATGGCGGCGCAAGATGGCGATCTCTCTAAAGCAAGGCCCTTGCTATATATTTATATAAAAGCATAATTATAAGGCTACGAAAACCAAACGAATTTTATTTTATAGCGATCATACACTTGTATAAACATATTAATGGGTAGAATATTCAGATTCAGATTCAGATTGACAATAAACCATGCCAAATATTACACACTGGCCCTTTAAGTCTAGTCTTCCGGACTCCCGGACCGTAACAGGAAGATGATTCCACAGGAGAGGAGCCTGATAGCTGAAGGCTCTAGCTCCTGACCTACTTTTGGAGACTTTAGGGACCACGAGTAACCCTGCGTTCTCAGAGCGGGATAATATGGCACTATGAGCTCTCTAAGATATGACGGAGCTTGACCATTTAGAGCTTTATGAGTTAACAGTAGGATTTTAAATTCAATTCTGGATTTTACAGGGAGCCAGTGCAGAGAAGCTAAAACAGGAGAATTATGATCTCGTTTCTTAGTTCCTGTTAGTACACGTGCTGCTGCATTCTGAATTAGCTGGAGAGTTTTTAAGGACTTACTAGAGCTACCAGATAATAGAGAGTTACAGTAATCCAGCCTTGAGGTAACAAAAGCGTGGACCAATTTTTCTGCAATTTTTTCGGGTCAGGATAGGCCTAATTTTCGCAATATTACGCAGATGAAAAAATGCAGTCTGTGAGGTTTGTTTTAAATGAGAATTAAAAGACAAATCTTGATCAAATATTAACCAAAAAAAAAAAAAAGACTTGGAGAGGTAGAACAACGGATATCGGACATAGAGGACACAAATGCAGAGATGGAGAAAAATGTGGATAAATGTGACAAGAGACTGGAAACGCTGTGGGCACGGGTGGAGGACCTCGAAAACTGGAGCAGGAGGAATAATGTTAGGATGGTGGGACTGAAAGAAGGCAAAGAGGAGACGGGCAAAATGATACAGTATGTGGAGAGGATTATTTCTGAGGGGCTCCGTCTCACCGGTAACGAATTCGAGACTGAACATGCCCATCGCTCTCTCGCCCCCATGCCAAACCCGGATCAACCACCGAGGACCATAATGATGCGCTTCATACGTTCATCAGCCCGAGACAAGGTGCTACAGGTGGCTAAGGAGAAACGCGGAATCGAGTGGGAGGGCTGTAAGCTGTCTTTCTTTGAGGATCTGACGAGAGAGCTGGCGGAGAAAAGAAAGGCGTTTATTCCCGTGAAGAGACGTTTGCACGAGCTTAACGTGAGGCACCGGCTGGGAAGGACAAAAGAAAACATTCTGGGACAGCAAGGAGGCGGAGAGGTTCATGCAAGATGCTAAATAGAGGACCATGGGACTTGATACTGAAAAATGGCGAGGTGTATGTGAATCTTTGGAAGTAAGGTAACTTTTTTGATGGGTTTGTTGGGGGCCGAGAGGGTTGTGTTGCCTAGGTAACCGCCAACGCGCCTCACGGACCGAGTTAAGTTTGTTTAGTTTAGTCCATGTTCAGTCAGGACGGGAGGGGATGGCTTAGCAGCACCATGTTCTGTGTTGCTTTGCTTGAGGGTTTTTGTGTTTTGTGTTTTTTGTTTATGTTTGATTTTTACACTGAGACAGTATATCTGAGTAGGCCTGATAATGTTTTGGATAACTTGAAGAATATGTTTGTTAATAAAATTAACGCTATGATGAGTAAATGGCAGTCACAACCACAGTACTCTTACAAGCTTGAAAAGTATGGCTAACAGGTACATTAATATAATATCATGGAATATTAATGGATGTGGAAACCAAATTAAAAGGAGGAAGGTTTTGGCATATTTGAAAGCCAAAAATACAGATATAGCATTTATTCAGGAGTCGCATGTAATAGGGGATGAGGAAGCAGTGAAATTCAAAAAAGGTTGGGTAGGGAAAGTTTTTCATAGCTCCTACTCAAGCAAAAAGAATGGGGTGATGATTCTCATAAATAAAAATCTAAGCTTTGTCATGCTGAAACAACATAATCATATGGAAGGACGACTTATTTGTATTGAAGCCTTGATTAATGGGATTAAGACAGTGCTATGCAATTTATATGCACCAAACAAGGAGGAGCCTGATTTTTTTCATGAAGTTAATAGAGTGGTAGGGAATATGGAGGGCCAGGTTATAATGGCAGGTGATTTCAGCCAGGTAATGGATGGAATGATTGATAAGAGCAGATCCAGTGGCAAATCTTCACCTAAAGACAGAACTTGAATTAAGACGCTGGTAGAGGATATGAGTTTAGTGCATATATGGAGGTTAGTGAAGCCACGTGAAAGAGAATACACCTTTTATTCTCACTGACACAAGTCACATTCAAGAATTGATTTTTTCTTGATATCAAACACTTTAGTAGACTCAGTTGTGGATTGTGAGATAGGTAGATAGATAGATACTATGCTGTTGCAAGATAAATCATTTAGCGACACAGTGTCAGCGGACCTTAAATCCTTCTTTGAAATTAATATTGGCTCCACTTAAAGAATATCCTCTGTTTGGGAAGCATCTAAGGCATTTATAAGAGGGAAAATCATTGCCCACTCCTCAAAAGTGAAAAAAGAAAATGCAAAGAAGGAAAAAAGATTAGACCAAGAGATACGTAAGCTAGAGAAGGATTTGGCAATGCATTATTCAGATTTCTTATACCGAACCATTTGCAATCTGAAATACCAGTTACATGACATATATAATAAAAAAGCCGAATACGCCTTATTCAGGCTTAAAACCAATTTTTATGAAGGGGGTGAAAAAAATGGCAGACTTCTAGCTAGACAATTGAAGCAACAGGATAGCTCTAATAGCATACCAGTGATTAAGAAGGGCAATGAGGTAGTAACTTCATCAAAGGAAATTAATGAGGTTTTTGAAAAATTTTTTACAAAGATCCCTACACATCTACCTATGCACCTGACACAGAAGAAGTGGAGACATTTTTCTCAGATCTTAATCTGCCCACTATCTCTAGTGAGCAAATAGAAAAACTGGACGCTCCTATAACAGAAGAAGAGATTAGAGCTACTATTCTATCAGTGAAAACCAGTAAGTCACCAGGTCTGGATGGCTTCCCGGTTGAATATTACAAGAAATATGTTGACATTCTGGCCCCCATATTACTCTAAGGTGTATTTGGAATCATTTGAAACAGGTACTCTGCCTGGTACATTTAATGATGCACTAATTTCTCTTACCCCTAAAAAGGACAGAGATACATCAGACCCATCTAATTTCAGACCCGTGAGTCTACTTGGGGTGGATCTTAAAATTCTGACAAAGACACTTGTGTCACATTTAGAGAACGTATTACCCGACATCATAAGTGGTGATCAAGTGGGTTTTATTAAAAACAGGTCCTCAGTTGATAATATACGAAGACTTATGCATCTCACATATATGAATCGCTCTAACCCAGTACCGGTCGCAGCCTTCTCGCTTGATGCCGAGAAGGCTTTTGACCACGTGGAGTGGAGGTTTCTTATGGTAGCTCTTTCAAAATTTGGATTTGAGCCTGGCTTCTGTAATTGGGTTAAAATACTCTATTCCAATCCGAGAGCAGTTGTTCTCACAAATGGGCTGATTTCAAATTTTTTCTGCCTTTCTAGGGGAACAAGGCAGGGCTGCGCTCTCTCCCCACTTCTTTTCATGGTCGTGCTAGAACCACTGGCTTCAGCAATTAGAGCTAATGTAAGAATTAAGGGTGTGTGTGCAGGGGGAAGAGAGCACAAGCTGTTTATGTATGCTGATGATATTTTGGCAGTGATAGCAGATCCTGCCTCCTCTCTGCCGGTGCTATTGGAATGCATTGACTCATATTCTAAATTGTCAGGTTAGAAGATAAACTGGCATAAATCGGAGTGTATGCCTTTATCAAATACATGCCATTCCAGCTATGTCACTTCATTTAATTTCAAATGGATGCCTTCAGGTATGAAATATCTGGGCATTCAATTAAATCCAAATTTAGATGAAGTAATGGTGTCAAATATGGAACCTATCCTTCAAAAGATAAAAATGAATCTGGACAAATGGGGAAAATTGAAGCTTACTCTATGGGGAAAAATTAACGTAATAAAAATGGTGGTTGCCCCACAATTCAATTACATTTCCATGATGCTGCCTGTTAGCATATCACCACGGCTGTTTAAACAATTTGACAGGATTATCAAAGACTTTTTGTGGGACAAGAAGAAACCAAGGATCAATATAAAGAAAATGTGGTCACCAAGGAACAGCCTTTGGACGTGCTTTCACATGGTTCAACTACTAACGGACAGGATTGCTTTTCAAACCCAGTACTGGCTCATTCTAAGGCAGTCTGGAGAGAAGTACACAGGATGTGTGGTGTGTCGCAGTTAAGACAATCATATGCCTCTATATGGCACAACCCTGCCATACGGATCGGGAAAAGGACTGTCTATTGGAAGGAATGGCTTATAAAAGGGATACACAAGATAGGTGACCTATATTTGGACGGAGTGTTTATTTCTTTTTCTGAACTTAAGCAAAAATATAATTTGGAAAGTAAAGATAATTTTTGGAAGTATTTACAGATTAGAGACTGTATAACTAAGGGCCAATTTATTCAGGACAAGAGTCCAGTGATGGAATTTCTGGAACTGCCTTGTATAGCACACAGGGCAGCTGTGTTTTACAAAATCTTTAGTGGATTACAAAAAGATATTTGTAAAAATTTTAGGACCATCTGGCAGAAGGACCTTGGGTGTGACCTGAGTGAAGAGGTCTGGTTAAAAATATTATCAAATACTGGGAAATATATAAAGGAGGCTAGGGGGAAATTTACTCAGTATAGGATAATACATAGGTTTTATTTTACCCCTTCTAAGCTCCACAGAATGGGTTTAATGGTTAATAACCTATGCTGGAAATGCCAGACACGAACAGGAACATTTTTACCTGCAATGTGGGAATGTAAACTTGTTAACCCATTCTGGGGAAAGGTACTAAAATATATAGGGGAGTGGGTGGGTTCAACGATACCCATAACGCCAAGATTATGCCTACTGGGGGACCAGACAGAGCTACCCAATATATCAGCAGTGATAAAGGTAGGGGTAGTCCCAGCTGCCTGGATGATCCTCAGATTGTGGAAAAGTACATCCTCTCCAGATATTAAAAAATGGATGGAATCAGTGCTAGAGGTTGTATCATATGAACACATGTTGGCTAAGATCAATGATGATACTGAGAACTTTAAGAGGTCATGGGACCGCTTTCTTGCTTGTAACACTGTTGTGACACTGTGATGATCTAACTGGCTGCATTGATATCAGTATAATGGTTGACTGTCTATTTTGGTTGTTCTGTATACTATAAGTATTTATCACGGGCCTTTGGATGTCATGTAACTAAAGGTAATACTGTCTGTTTATATATGTTATGTTTAAAGAAATAAAAACTAATGATATAGCAGCATGCGATGGATGTCTGTTTCATACCATGGGCAGCGCAAAAGGAGCCATGTTTAGTTGGCTTGTCACTTCACAGAGGAGCAGATAGCACAGAAACAGAAAAAAGTGGGAAGTGGAAACATGTCTTTTGTTGGTGACAGTTGTAATCTGCTCCAATTGAAACCACAGGGGGTCCGCGAGCCTCTGAGACCCCCGGACCTCTGGTATATTCATACGGTCCTGACTGCCAGTGAGACCCTCTGTCACTCAGAAGAGAAAATCAAGTCAAATAGTGCTCACGTTTGTGGACTTCACCATGGTTTTATCATTATGACAGCTTCAATAAATAGTTGGGGCTTTCATATTTTTGAAATGTTAAGCAATTTTGTTATTTTTAAGCAATTTTTCAAATAAAATATACTCTTGTTTCAGGCTTTTTTATATATTAAGGTGGTAAAGCAATCGCTTGTATCCAAAATAAGGTAA